>NC_080714.1:29324258-29349258 GCF_019097595.1 Hemibagrus wyckioides | reverse complement strand
CCTGCAGGACCAGAGAGTGAGTTCTCACACACACACACACACACACACACACACCCTGTCACACACACACCACACTCTCTCTCTTTATAAGACTGCATATGATTGTGGAATTACACATGTAGCTTGAAACTGAGAGTCTGATGTTGTGTGTGTGTGTGTGTGTGTGTGTGTTAGGTGGAGGGAAAGGAGGAACTGCAGCTGCAAGATCTCTACGATCAGGTGTATAATCACGCGAGTGTGTGGTTTCATAGTCTGGAGAACCGATTCAGGAATCAAATACTGCAGCACTTTGGACCCATGCCTGAGAAGGAGATGGATATACAGGTAACACACACACACACACAATACAGTTCCCTAAAACATAAATACTATATTGTATGTAATTTAAAGAATGCTTTTTAACAAACACATGAGTGCAGAAGTTTGTATATAGATATAAACTACTGACCTGTTCACTTAACTTTATGTCTGCTGTTGTTGAAGAGAGGATGAATGACCATGGCTTGGAGGCATCAGGCTCTTGGTGCACATCTTGAGAGAGGCAGGTCTTGTGCTGCTGGCAGATCTCAGAGTTCCTGAATAATCCCAAATATCCTTGTGAAATCCCAGATTTGACCGATCCGTTCAGGAGGAGTTTGTGACCCTATTAAAAACTCCTTCATCACAGTGCTATACCCCCCCCCCTGTTTATACAGGTATAAACCTGTACACACTCAAACTATTCAACATACTTACACTGGTCAGCCACAACACTGTGAGCAGTGACCAGTGAAGTGAATAAGACTGAGTATCTCCTCATCATGGCACCTGTTAGTGGGTGGGATATATCAGGCAGCAAGTCAACATTTTGTCCTCAAAGTTGATGTTAGAAGCAGGAAAAATGGACAAGCGTAAGGATTTGAGCTTTGAGTTTGACACGTACCACCTACCCAAGCATTGTTCCAGACCATCTACACCCTTTCATGGAAACGGTATTCCCTGATGGCTGTGGTCTCTTTCAGCAGGATAATGCTCCGTGACACAAAGCAGAAATGGTTCAGGAATGGTTTGATGACCACAACAACCAGTTTGAGGTGTTGACCTGAACTCCAAATTCCCCAGATCTCAATCCAATCAGGCATCTGTGGGATGTGCTGGACAAACAAGTCTGATCCATGGAGGCCCCACCTCACAACTTACAGGACTTAAAGGATCTGCTGCAGATCCCACAGCACACATTCAGGGATCTAGTGGAGTCCATGCCTCGACGGGTCAGGGCTGTTTTGGCAGCAAAAGGGGGACCGAAACAATATTAGGCAGGTGGTCATAATGTTATGGCAGATTGGTGAACATTACAGCACAGTGGAATTCTTTTCTTCGCATATCCCAGCTGAGAAAGTTGGGGTCAGAGTGCAAGGGCAGCTATGATACAGCACCCCCTGGAGCAGGGAGGGTTAAGGGTCGTGCTCAGTTGTCCAGCAGTGGAGCTTGGTGGTGCTGGGCCTGGAACCCTGACCAAAAATCCAGAGCCTTAACCACTCAAGCCACCACTGCCAGCCACCAGTGCCAGCAGAGGCATCCTGAGCTTAACACTGAGCTTAATAATGTAGGGTTCTCATCACAGGGCTGAAGAGAATGAGGCTGTAGAACACCAAACAGTTCACATGCTGCTTCTCTGAAAGGGTTCCTCATATGCCATTTCATTACTGTAGTCAGCAAATTCTGTGCTGACCCCTAGTGGATGGAGTAGGTATATTCCTGCAGTTAGTCACTGCTCCTCAGGTTAGGTAGATACATTGTGTTCTGCTAAAAGCACTGCATTTTACCTTGTGTTTGTGTGTTTTAACGGGTGATTTATGTAGTGTTATTATTTAATAACACTCTCTCTCTCTCCCCCTCTCTCTCTCTCTCTCTCTCTGTCTCCAGTCCAGTCCTAATGGTCCAGCTTGTTGTTGGTGGTTATTAGCGGTTCTCCCAGTGGATCCTCGTTATCAGCTCTCGGTTCTCTCCATGACGACCCTCAGAGAACGTCTGGTGAAGATCCAGCACATCCTTGCGTACTTGCAGAACACTCAACACGAGAGGAACACTCACGCACAGTGAGACACGGTGTGTGTGTTTCCTCATGCCCTGATGCAGTAGTAACATTGTGCTGTCCAACATCAGCACAGAACAGTATTCACACACACTCACACACGCACACGCTGTCAGTGTGTGTTTAGAATGAAACAAAAATCCCAAATGCTGACATTTTTGTCTAATTTGTAATCAAACAAAACTGAGTTCACACTTAAACCTTAAAACTCAGAGAAATGAACATGAGACTGAGTTAGATGGAGATTAGATGGAGATTGGACAGAAACATGTCGGAGCCTGACCAAGATCATAATCCTGTCACTGATATCAGTTCTAAAGAGCACACAGTCTGATCTAGAGTTATTGGCACCATTGGTAGGATTCTGAAACCATTAGACTTTATAAAATGTAGCTGAAGCATTTTGGACTTTGTCTTTCCTTGTATAGATCTTACACCTGAGTTCAGGAACTCTCACACACGACTTCCTGTTTTACTGGGGTGTAAATATGCATGCACACACACACACACACACACGTCAACTACAGTGCCAATACTTCTGGAGCTGACAGTGTGTGTTTAGACATGGAGCAGTGTTAGTTTTACAGTATTTACAGTAACATGCTAACAACAACGGAATAAATCGTTTAATAAAACCTCAGACCTGTATTTCACACCACGGGTCACACCAACCTCCTGGACGTGTGCTGACCACAGCTTTAGTGTTAATACGCGTTTACGTTAATAATGCAGACAGTACTGACGTTAACACGTGGCTTCTGGTCTAAAACGTCTTCAGAAACGTCATGTTCCAGTGATCAGCACTTTGGACAGCGCTTGATGGTTTATATTATGGTATATATTAAACAGACTTGAAGTGGTGTTTAATCAGCATCATTTCCACCGTCGCTGCACCTTAATGTTAATACTGAAACATTCAACACATCCGATTTTATCTGCTGATACATCTTCATCGTCACCATCATCATTATCATCATCATCTTCCATTCCACAGCAGTGTGATCTCAAACCTTAACATGACCCACTTTATCAGGATCAATAAAAAAATTCAGCCTTAATTTTATACAAAGAATAGAACAGCACATGAACCCTGACTACTGTCCAGTTAAACACCACATACTCTACAAACTGCCCTGTTACCTGCCCTGTTACAGGCCGAGAGTATCCCTGAAAGATCCAGTGAGCGGAAATTCAGAATAGAATAATAATTAAGAATTAAGAATAATAATTAATAATAATAATAATAATAAAAAGCTTATTATTATTATATCCTGAAGGATCTAGTGATTCACAAGAAATACTCATAATAATAATAATAAAAATAGCAGAAGAACACTAGTTAAAAAGCTTCTAATTTATTTTAAAGTCACTGAATTTGTAAAGTTTATTCATAAATCTCCAAAACCCCCCAGCACAAATTTTTATTACATTTTTATTACAATTTTATTACATTTACTTTACATTTTTTAACCATTAATTTGCAACCATTATTCATTTGTTTATTTTTGCTGGAGAGAGGATGCACTTATAGCAAAACCAAAAAAATTATCATTATTATAAATTATGCAAATGTAGATGGGGAGACAAAAAAAACACTCATTTTGTGAAGAGGTCCAGAAGGGTAAAATGTCTGGTCAGTAATCAGTGTGTTAGCATTAACACTGAGCTTCTCGTCCACCAGCTTCGTGTTTGTGCGCTAATCTCTCTTCTGCTCAGAGCTCGGCATGTTCCGGTCATCCTGCAGAACAAAGTCTGGTCTTCACCCAGCAGCAGTGGACGCAAACACAACTGGACACAGAGACGCACCGAAATAAACACCTCTACACCATTAAGTGTTTAAAGCAGACTCCAGACCTTATAGAGCAGAGGGGTGAGTGGGGCACACTGGGGTAACTGACCCCACACAACAGACAACACACACACTTTTATCTTGCCTGAATAAAAAAAACCCACATGGAAATTTATAATATTCTTGGTAATATCAGAAGCTTTCCATTCCAAATTAATTTAATTTTTTTCCACTGGTTGGAATTTGGGTGCGTCTCTGCTGTACAGTGTGACTCTGAACTGATGAGAGAGGAGAGTTTTGTAGCTGAAACATTATCCAGTGATGATGATGATGATGATGATGGTGATGATGATGAGATCAGTGTATCCGCACGTGTCTTCTCAGAGGACAGACTTCCACGTCGAACCCTTTTCTCATCCCGTTACGTTTCTTCTCGTTCTCACTCGTCCATGAACTTTAACTTTCTCCAGTGTGATACAGAAAATCCACAACAAACAAACAAACAGCCCTAACAAATCCCAAGCTCCACTCTGTTAGGTCCGAGGCGCTGGCCGTTGTCCTGTGGCACTGGCCGTTCCTGTCGTTCTGAGCGTTAGTGTTTTTTAGCCCATGGCGATGAGGGCGGAGCAGGAGAGTGGAGAGTTTGCGTATTTTCCACACCGTGCGAATGCACCAACACTTTTTGCCTTATTAAAACCATTTTGCATTTTTTCCCTGCGTAATAACGGTTTGGTTTTATTCACTCTTCTTTATTTCTTGATGTGTACAGTTTAACAAATCGATGAAAATCATTAAGTTTTTTTTCTTTTTTACAGAATTGTTTTTTTTGCTTGAATATTTATGTTAATTTAAAATAAAACTGAAAATTATTCTTAATCTCACTGAGTCACTACTGAACTCCTCCACCATGTGGCGCTACACACACACACACACACACACACACACACACACACACACACACACACACACACACATAGAGCAGTGTAATGATGTAGAGCATTCAGACATTTCAATGTTCATTATGAATTAAAATGATTCATAGTGATTATTAATAAAAAAGATTTTTAATTTAAAAGTTTGAAGGTAGTGAAGATTTATCACGGGTTCCGATGTACATTATTGTATTAAATCAGACGCCAAATTTTAACAAACCAAAAAAAATTTTAGCACAATTTTTAAAAAAAGATTTCGTTTGACCATTTATGTTTATTTAAAATGCCACATCTCTCTATACTGATTTAATTATACTGTATTACTGTATTACTGTGTACACCAATCAGCCATTATGACCACCATCCTAATATTGTGTTGGTCCCCCTTTTCCTAGCCAAACAGCCCTGACCCGTCCTGCACTGTGTATTCTGACCCCTTTCTATCAGAACCAGCATTAACTTCTTCAGCAGTTTGATCAACAGTAGCTTGTCTGTTGGATCGGATCACACGGTCCAGCCTTCTCTCCCCACGTGCATCAATGAGCCTTGACCGCCCATGACCCTGTCACCGGTTCACCACTGTCCCTTCCTTGGACCACTTTTGATAGATACTGACCACTGCAGACCGGGAACACCCCACAAGAGCTGCAGTTTTGGAGATGCTCTGATCCAGTGGTCTAGCCATCACAATCTGTCCCTTTTGGTCAAACTCAAAGCTCAAATCCTTACACTTGTCCATTTTTCCTGCTTCTAACATCAACTTTGAGGACAAAATGTTGACTTGCTGCCTGATATATCCCACCCACTAACAGGTGCCATGATGAGGAGATCATCAGTCTTATTCACTTCACCGGTCACTGCTCACAGTGTTATGGCTGATCGGTGTGTATGATACGGGTTTCAGAATAATTTTACATATCATTTGAATATATTAAATGTTTTATTTCCACACTTTGCAGCACATCTTTAATGTTTGATTGCTGAAGAAAATATTTAATAATGAGGTGAATTTGAAGCTGAAACTTTTTCACTGAGACTCCTGGAGGAGGTCATCGAGCTGAGAGCATCATCACGAACTCTAAATGACAAAAACACACAAACACATGACATTACTACAGATACAGGAGATTTACACACTGCTCAAGGAAAGAAAAATTCATATGTAAATCACTCAATGAATGTGAATGAGGGTCAGTAAAAAACCAAATCCATCAACCCACTGATCTGGATTCAGAATCACACTGAAAATCTCCTCCTAATGTAAATGTGATACACTATATTGCCAAAGGTTCTGGGATGTCTGCCTTTACATGCACATAAATGTAATATGGAGTTGTCCCGCCCTTTGCAGCTGGTGTGTGATGTTAGTTATACAGGTGTGTGATGTGTGTGATGTTAGTTATACAGGTGTGTGAGGTGTGTGATGTTAGTTATACAGGTGTGTGAGGTGTGTGATGTTAGTTATACAGGTGTGTGAGGTGTGTGATGTTAGTTATACAGGTGTGTGAGGTGTGTGATGTTAGTTATACAGGTGTGTGAGGTGTGTGATGTTAGTTATACAGGTGTGTGATGTGTGTGATGTGTGTGATGTTAGTTATACAGGTGTGTGATGTGTGTGATGTGTGTGATGTTAGTTATACAGGTGTGTGAGGTGTGTGATGTTAGTTATACAGGTGTGTGAGGTGTGTGATGTTAGTTATACAGGTGTGTGAGGTGTGTGATGTTAGTTATACAGGTGTGTGAGGTGTGTGATGTTAGTTATACAGGTGTGTGATGTGTGTGATGTGTGTGATGTTAGTTATACAGGTGTGTGATGTGTGTGAGGTGTGTGATGTTAGTTATACAGGTGTGTGAGGTGTGTGATGTTAGTTATACAGGTGTGTGAGGTGTGTGATGTTAGTTATACAGGTGTGTGATGTTAGTTATACAGGTGTGTGATGTTAGTTATACAGGTGTGTGAGGTGTGTGATGTTAGTTATACAGGTGTGTGAGGTGTGTGATGTTAGTTATACAGGTGTGTGAGGTGTGTGATGTTAGTTATACAGGTGTGTGATGTGTGTGATGTTAGTTATACAGGTGTGTGAGGTGTGTGATGTTAGTTATACAGGTGTGTGAGGTGTGTGATGTTAGTTATACAGGTGTGTGATGTGTGTGATGTTAGTTATACAGGTGTGTGATGTTAGTTATACAGGTGTGTGAGGTGTGTGATGTTAGTTATACAGGTGTGTGATGTGTGTGATGTTAGTTATACAGGTGTGTGAGGTGTGTGATGTTAGTTATACAGGTGTGTGAGGTGTGTGATGTTAGTTATACAGGTGTGTGATGTGTGTGATGTTAGTTATACAGGTGTGTGAGGTGTGTGATGTTAGTTATACAGGTGTGTGAGGTGTGTGATGTTAGTTATACAGGTGTGTGATGTGTGTGATGTTAGTTATACAGGTGTGTGAGGTGTGTGATGTTAGTTATACAGGTGTGTGAGGTGTGTGATGTTAGTTATACAGGTGTGTGAGGTGTGTGATGTTAGTTATACAGGTGTGTGATGTGTGTGATGTTAGTTATACAGGTGTGTGAGGTGTGTGATGTTAGTTATACAGGTGTGTGATGTGTGTGATGTTAGTTATACAGGTGTGTGAGGTGTGTGATGTTAGTTATACAGGTAATTTACAATATTACCCAGTTACACAATTACATGACCTCTGTTTAGTAAGCGTGTGATATTAGCAGTATTTATGAAATGCTGTTAATTAAGTGACAAGTCAGAGACAGCAGCTCAGGACAAATCCACAATCAGTCCATAATACACAGACTGAGTGATCTCAGCATGATCTGAACACCTTCTGTGTGATTTCTAATCACAGTTCCTCACCATCAAAGTCCACTGTTCCATCTCCGTTGAGGTCGATGTCAGACAGAATCTCCTCCAACTCTCCCTTCTTCAGCTTCTCACCCAGCAGTGTCTTCATCGACTCCTTTAGCTCCTCAAAGCTGATCCTTCCATCTCCGTTACAGTCAAACTGAGAGAGAGAGAGAGAGAGAGAGAGGATGAGGAAGTCAGCAGGTGTGTTTAAACTGATCTCTTGTGTTTTTTGCTCCTCATTCGATCAGGAGTGTGGTTTGATCTCAGTGAGATTTATCTTCAGTATCAGAGTCATGCTCAGGGTTGCACTGGATCCCGAAACAGATTCAGACTGAACAGATTTTGATTTTTAAGAGTAAGATGTATATTATATAGTGAGCAAATCCCACAGTCTCCTAGTCAGAAGAAACTCCACTAACACAAGAAAACAAGAAGTGATGGTACTCTAGGACGTGATTAGCATTCGGAATCACGCTACAGCTAAAAGTTCAGCAAGTTTCATGATTAAATTGTCCATATTTAAATTTGCATTTGGCGAGCCAGCCAGGAGTGAGCTGAGCACTGAAGATATTAGCTCCTCTCATGTACTGTTCCTTTGCTGTCATATTATAATGTCTGTGCTGGAATGTGAGACTTTACTAGCGCTTCATTAGCAGCTGTATTCTCACCTGTTTGAAAGCACAGTGCAGCTCTCGCATGCCCACCATGTGAGCCGTCTCCATCAGCATCCTCGGACCCATGAGCTCGCAGAAATCATCAAAATCGACATGACCGCCCCCTACACACACACACAGACATACATACATACATATACACACACACACACACATACATACATACATATACACACACACACACACACATTGTTTCTTACAGCCTATAAGCTCCTCCTGCATGTGGAAATGTATTTCAATTTCAGATAAAACTTTAGGTTACAGTAAGCTACATGATGCAATCATTCTATCTTGATCTTCATGACATCACTATCGGTCATGTCAGTAACAGTAAGAAAGAAATAGTTCATCTGGTTGATCATCTCATTATTGGTATCTGAAACACACACACACACACGCTCTTACATTTCATCTTGATCTGCTGGATGATCTCGATCAGCTCCATCTCCGTGGGCATGTACCCCATCGTCCTCATGCAGTCTGCTACATCTTTATAGTGCAGATATCCGTCCTGATCGTAATCGAACTCCTTAAAGGCTAGCTGCAGCTCTACACAACACACACACACAGCACAGCACAGCGCGCACACACACACACACACACAGCACAGCGCACACACACACACACACACACACACAGCACAGCACAGCACACACACACACACACACACAGCACAGCGCGCGCACACACACACACAGCACAGCACAGCGCACACACACACACACACACACACACACAGCACAGCGCACACACACAGCACAGCGCACACACACACGCACAGCGCACACACACACACAGCACAGCACAGCGCACACACACACACACAGCACAGCGCACACACACACACAGCACAGCACAGCGCACACACACACACACAGCACAGCGCACACACACGCACACACACACACACACAGCACAGCGCACACACGCACACACACACACAGCACAGCGCACACACACACAGCACAGCACAGCGCACACACACACAGCACAGCGCACACACACACAGCACAGCACAGCGCACACACACACACAGCACAGCACAGCGCACACACACACACACACACACACAGCACAGCGCACACACACACACAGCACACACACACACACACACACACACAGCACAGCACACACACACACAGCACAGCGCACACACACACAGCACAGCACAGCGCACACACACACAGCACAGCACAGCGCACACACCCACGCACAGCACAGCGCACACACACGCACACACACACACACACAGCACAGCGCACACACGCACACACACACACAGCACAGCGCACACACACGCACAGCACAGCGCACACACACACACACACACACACACACACACACACAGCACAGCGCACACACGCACACACACACAGCAAAGCACAGCGCACACACACACACACACACACAGCACAGCGCACACACACACACACACACAGCACAGCACAGCGCACACACACACATACACACACACACAGCACAGCACAGCGCACACACACGCACAGCACAGCGCACACACACACAGCACAGCGCACACACACACACACAGCACAGCACAGCGCACACACACACACACACACACACACAGCAAAGCACAGCGCACACACACACACACACAGCACACACACAGACACACACATACTCAAAGCTTTGGTCTAAAATTCCTTTAAACACCAAATAGCTTCAGATTGTATAGAAATAATAAAGTGTGTGTGTGTGTGTGTGTGTGTGTTGTGTAGAGCTGCAGCTAAAATACTGTGTGAGGGTGGTGTGATGAAGTTGAGTTACTGTTTTACATCCTGAAGTTGATTATTTTTCTATAACAGCAGGTTTCATTCTATCAGCTATAAACACTCAACCCCTCAGCAGTCTCTCTTTATTCTCTCTCTTCAAGGTAATGAGAGAAGAATCTCCGCTGGTCATGTGACTGAGAAACTCTACAGAAACTCCTCTGTCCTGATACACAGTACAGACACACACACACACAGACACACACACACACACACACACAGACACTGGAGGCTCCTTCCACACATCATACACTCACACACACACACCTACACACACACATCATACACTCACACACACAGACACTGGAGACTCCTTCCACACAACACACACACACACACACACCCCTTCCACACATCATATACACACACACACACTAACACTGGAGACTCCTTCCACACAACACACACACACACACCTTCCACACATCATAAATAAACAGAAACCTTCATCACATCAATCATTCTTAAAATCTGTTTATCAGTGGAGTGTGTACTGTACACGTCTCTGTGAGTGAGCTGTTGCTATGGAAACGATAAGGTATTAGTGCATGAATATAAAGCTGTGCTACAGTCAGAGCTGCTGTTAGAGAGAATTAATCAACACCTTCTGACCAATCAGAGTCCAGAACTCAGCAGCAGCAGCTCTGTGGTCTTCATATTTTTGAGCCATAATTTTTACTTGAGTAAAGCTTTTGGCTTCTCTTCACATCCCTGCTGCTGTCAGCCAATAAAAACACAACTTACACTCACCATCCAGCTCCTCTGGCATCAGCTTTCTATCCTGTCATGAGAGAGAGAGAGAGAGAGAGAGAGAGAGAGAGAGAGGGAATAATGACTCAAACAGAACCTAAATATGGAAATCATTAGAGTCCCGGGAGATGTGGCCCATAAATATTCACTATTTACCACCATTCACTATCTCACACACACACACACACACACACACACACACACACACACACACACACACACACACACACACATGCAAACACACAGCAGCTCTGCACATTTATTTTGTCCTTCCTTTTCATTTAGAAAGGCTAAGCAGCTCTGGAGGCGATAAATATAGTGAGAAGGAGACAGGAAATTTATCAGAGAGAAAAAGCGAGGAACTAACGTTAAAATATTCAGACACATAACAGATCACACACACGCGCGCACACACACACACAAAGTGTCTAATTGGATAACACCATGTCATGCTTCGCTGTCCCTGACGTCAATACAGACACATGCTGTGACTAACATGATGAAATAGCAAGACGTTCTACAGCACACACACACACACACACACAACCCCCCCCCCACACACACAACCACACACACACAACCTCCCCCCACACACAACCACACACACACACAACCCCCCCACACACACACAACCACACACACACAACCCCCCACACACACACAACCACACACACACACAACCCCCCCCACACACAACCCACACACACACACAACCCCCACACACACACACAACCCCCACACACACACACAACCCCCCCACACACACACAACCACACACACACACACACACACACACACACACACCCCCCCCCCCCCACACACAACCACACACACACACAACCCCCCCCACACACACACAACCACACACACACACAACCCCCCACACCCACACACACCCACACACACACACAACCCCCCCCACACACACACAACCACACACACACACAACCACACACACACACAACCCACCCCACAAACAACCACACACACACACAACCCCCCACACACACACAACCACACACACACACAACCCCCCCACACACACACAACCACACACACACACAACCACACACACACACAACCCCCCCCCCCACACACAACCACACACACACACAACCACACACACACACAACCCCCCCCACACACACACAACCACACACACACACACCCCCCCACACACACACAACCACACACACACACAACCCCCCCACACACACACAACCACACACACACACAACCACACACACACACAACCCCCCCCCCACACACAACCACACACACACACAACCACACACACACACAACCCCCCCCACACACACACAACCACACACACACACAACCCCCCCCACACACACACAACCACACACACACACAACCCCCCCCACACACACACAACCACACACACAACCACACACACACAACCACACACACACACACACACACAACCACACACACACAACCCCCCCCCACACACACACAACCACACACACACTCACAACCACCCACCCACACACAACCCCACACACACACACACCCCCCCACCCACACAACCACACACACACACAACCACACACACACACAACCACACACACAACCCCCCCCACACACACACAACCACACACACACACAACCCCCCCCCCCCACACACACACACACAACCACACACAACTACACACACAACCACACACAACCACACACACACACACACAGAAAACCAAATGGCACATCTCTCTAATCACTATGCCCTGAGCGGTAGCTCCTCCCTCTTTTTTGAGTTCAGGAGAGCTTTGTGTGTGTAGTCAGAGTGGTGGATTATGGGTAAGTGTGTGTCTCAGTGTGCATGCTGATGGACTCACCTGCTGTCCTCCTAAATCCTACCAGTGCAGTGTTTATCTGCAGCACCACCCACAGCTTCAGCTGCATCCTGATTGGTTGATGTGGGAGGTGTGTCTGGTTGTGTATCCTGAAGACTTTAATAAGAGTTTTTATAGCAGTATTGCCAAATTTTATATCTAAACATTCTAGTTTTATTTTACATTATTTTTATTTTATTGTTCGTATTTATTTCATTCTTTATTTCTGCAGTTTGATTAAATATTTAAATGATTAAATATTTTATTTATATAAGGTAATATAAAGTAATGTAAGTATAAAGCTTAAAATAATTTTACTTCCTGTTTGTTAGCTAACTAATGTGGTAGGGTCCTTAACAGGAGTATTGGTACAGCTTTAGTAAAAGTTAAACTTCTGCATTAAAAATAAATAGTGTACCTGAATATAGTTTGAGCAGAGCAACAGATGCATTACACACACACACACACACACACACACACACACTCACGCACACACACACACACACTCACACACACAATCAAATCAAACCCAAAACTAGCAAAACCTTTTAATCCTGATGAGAAATATATGATGGTTGTGACACACACACACTCACACACACTCACGCACACACACACACTCACACACACTCACGCACACACACACACTCACACACACACTCACGCACACACACACACACACTCACACACACTCACGCACACACACTCACACACACACTCACGCACACACACACACACACACACACACTCACGCACACACACACACTCACACACACACTCACGCACACACACACACTCACGCACACACACACACTCACGCACACACACACACTCACACACTCTCACACACATGCACGCACATACACACACGCACGCACACACACACACTCACACACACACTCACGCACACACACACACTCACACACACACACTCACACGCACGCACACACACACACTCACACACACACACACACACACTCACGCACACACACACACTCACACACACACTCACGCACACACTCACACACACTCATGCACACACTCACACACTCACACACACACACGCACTCACACAATCACACACTCACACACACACTCACGCACACACACACACACACTCACACACACTCACGCACACACACACACTCACACACACACTCACGCACACACACACACACACACACACACTCACGCACACACACACACTCACACACTCACACACACACACACACACACTCACACACACTCACGCACACACACACACTCACACACACACTCACGCACACACACTCACACACACACTCACACACACACACACACACACTCACACACACTCACGCACACACACACACTCACACACACACTCACGCACACACACTCACACACACACTCACGCACACACACACACACACACACACACACTCACGCACACACACTCACACACACACTCACACACACACACACACACACTCACACACACTCACGCACACACACACACTCACACACACTCACGCACACACACACACTCACACACACACACACACACACTCGCACACACACACACACTCACGCACACACACACACACACACACACACACACACACACTCACACACACACACTCACGCACACACACACACACACGCACACACACACACTCACACTCACTCACGCACACACACACTCACGCACACACACACACACACACACTCACACACGCACACACACACTCACACACACACACACACACACCCGCACGCGCACACACTCACGCACACACACACTCACGCACGCACACACACACACACACACACTCACGCACACACACACACACTCACGCACGCACACACTCACGCACACACACTCACACACACACACTCACGCACACACACTCACGCACACACACTCACGCACGCACACACACACTCACGCACACACACACTCACACACACTCACGCACACACACACTCACGCACACACAAACACACACGCACACACTCACGCACACACACACACACCCACGCACACACACACACACACACACACACTCACGCACACATCAGTTTTCATTATATTAAGCCATTATTTTGTGTTTTACACTCACACACTGGATGTGAGGAGACTGACGGTGATTCATCATCACAGATTATTAATACGTTCGTAATCGTCTTATCTTGCAGCCTTGCAGAGAGGAAGCGGAGTGTTCAGGAAGCGGAGTGTTCAGGAAGTGGAGTGTTTTTAAGAAGCGGAGTGTTCAGGAAGCGGAGTGTTCAGGAAGCGGAGTGTTCAGGAAGCGGAGTGTTCAGGAAGCGGAGTGTTCAGGAAGCGGAGTGTTTTTAAGAAGTGGAGTGTTCGGGAAGAGGAGTGTTCAGGAAGCGGAGTGTTTTTAAGAAGTGGAGTGTTTTTAAGAAGCGGAGTGTTCAGGAAGCGGAGTGTTTTTAAGAAGTGGAGTGTTTTTAAGAAGCGGAGTGTTCAGGAAACGGAGTGTTCAGGAAGTGGAGTGTTTTTAAGAAGTGGAGTGTTTTTAAGAAGCGGAGTGTTCAGGAAGTGGAGTGTTTTTAAGAAGCGGAGTGTTCAGGAAGCTGAGTGTTTTTAAGAAGTGGAGTGTTTTTAAGAAGCGGAGTGTTCAGGAAGCGGAGTGTTTTTAAGAAGTGGAGTGTTTTTAAGAAGTGGAGTGTTTTTAAGAAGCGGAGTGTTTTTAAGAAGCGGAGTGTTCAGGAAGCGGAGTGTTTTTAAGAAGCGGAGTGTTCAGGAAGCGGAGTGTTTTTAAGAAGTGGAGTGTTCAGGAAGCGGAGTGTTTTTAAGAAGTGGAGTGTTTTTAAGAAGTGGAGTGTTTTTAAGAAGCGGAGTGTTCAGGAAGCGGAGTGTTTTTAAGAAGCGGAGTGTTCAGGAAGCTGAGTGTTTTTAAGAAGCGGAGTGTTCAGGAAGCGGAGTGTTTTTAAGAAGTGGAGTGTTTTTAAGAAGCGGAGTGTTCGGGAAGAGGAGTGTTCGGGAAGAGGAGTGTTCAGGAAGCGGAGTGTTTTTAAGAAGTGGAGTGTTTTTAAGAAGCGGAGTGTTCAGGAAGCGGAGTGTTTTTAAGAAGCGGAGTGTTCAGGAAGTGGAGTGTTTTTAAGAAGCGGAGTGTTCAGGAAGCGGAGTGTTTTTAAGAAGTGGAGTGTTTTTAAGAAGCGGAGTGTTCAGGAAGCGGAGTGTTTTTAAGAAGTGGAGTGTTTTTAAGAAGTGGAGTGTTTTTAAGAAGTGGAGTGTTTTTAAGAAGCGGAGTGTTCAGGAAGTGGAGTGTTTTTAAGAAGTGGAGTGTTTTTAAGAAGCGGAGTGTTCAGGAAGCGGAGTGTTTTTAAGAAGTGGAGTGTTTTTAAGAAGCGGAGTGTTCAGGAAGCGGAGTGTTTTTAAGAAGCGGAGTGTTCAGGAAGCGGAGTGTTTTTAAGAAGTGGAGTGTTTTTAAGAAGCGGAGTGTTCAGGAAGCGGAGTGTTTTTAAGAAGTGGAGTGTTTTTAAGAAGCGGAGTGTTCAGGAAGTGGAGTGTTTTTAAGAAGTGGAGTGTTTTTAAGAAGCGGAGTGTTCAGGAAACGGAGTGTTTTTAAGAAGCGGAGTGTTTTTAAGAAGTGGAGTGTTCAGGAAGCGGAGTGTTTTTAAGAAGCGGAGTGTTTTTAAGAAGTGGAGTGTTTTTAAGAAGTGGAGTGTTTTTAAGAAGCGGAGTGTTCAGGAAGCGGAGTGTTTTTAAGAAGTGGAGTGTTTTTAAGAAGCGGAGTGTTCAGGAAGCGGAGTGTTTTTAAGAAGTGGAGTGTTTTTAAGAAGCGGAGTGTTCAGGAAGTGGAGTGTTTTTAAGAAGTGGAGTGTTTTTAAGAAGCGGAGTGTTCAGGAAGCGGAGTGTTCAGGAAGTGGAGTGTTTTTAAGAAGTGGAGTGTTCAGGAAACGGAGTGTTCAGGAAGTGGAGTGTTTTTAAGAAGTGGAGTGTTTTTAAGAAGCGGAGTGTTCAGGAAGCGGAGTGTTTTTAAGAAGTGGAGTGTTTTTAAGAAGCGGAGTGTTTTTAAGAAGCGGAGTGTTTTTAAGAAGCGGAGTGTTTTTAAGAAGCGGAGTGTTTTTAAGAAGTGGAGTGTTTTTAAGAAGCGGAGTGTTCAGGAAGCGGAGTGTTTTTAAGAAGTGGAGTGTTTTTAAGAAGCGGAGTGTTCAGGAAGCGGAGTGTTTTTAAGAAGTGGAGTGTTTTTAAGAAGCGGAGTTTTCAGGAAGTGGAGTGTTTTTAAGAAGCGGAGTGTTCGGGAAGCGGAGTGTTTTTAAGAAGTGGAGTGTTTTTAAGAAGCGGAGTGTTCAGGAAGCGGAGTGTTCAGGAAGCGGAGTGTTCAGGAAGCGGAGTGTTTTTAAGAAGTGGAGTGTTTTTAAGAAGCGGAGTGTTCAGGAAGCGGAGTGTTTTTAAGAAGTGGAGTGTTTTTAAGAAGCGGAGTGTTCAGGAAGCGGAGTGTTCAGGAAGCGGAGTGTTTTTAAGAAGTGGAGTGTTTTTAAGAAGTGGAGTGTTTTTAAGAAGCGGAGTGTTCAGGAAGCGGAGTGTTTTTAAGAAGTGGAGTGTTTTTAAGAAGCGGAGTGTTCAGGAAGCGGAGTGTTCAGGAAGCGGAGTGTTTTTAAGAAGCGGAGTGTTCAGGAAGCGGAGTGTTTTTAAGAAGTGGAGTGTTCAGGAAGTGGAGTGTTCAGGAAGCGGAGTGTTTTTAAGAAGCGGAGTGTTCAGGAAGCGGAGTGTTCAGGAAGCGGAGTGTTTTTAAGAAGCGGAGTGTTCAGGAAGCGGAGTGTTTTTAAGAAGCGGAGTGTTCAGGAAGTGGAGTGTTTTTAAGAAGTGGAGTGTTTTTAAGAAGCGAAGTGTTCAGGAAGCGGAGTGTTCAGGAAGCGGAGTGTGTTTAGGTAGTGGAGAGTTTTTAAGTAGCGGAGTGTTCAGGAAGCGCAGTGTTCAGGAAGCGGAGTGTTTTTAAGAAGTGGAGTGTTTTTAAGAAGCGGAGTGTTTTTAAGAAGCGGAGTGTTCAGGAAGTGGAGTGTTTTTAAGAAGTGGAGTGTTTTTAAGAAGCGGAGTGTTCAGGAAGCGGAGTGTTCAGGAAGCGGAGTGTTTTTAAGAAGTGGAGTGTTTTTAAGAAGCGGAGTGTTCAGGAAGCGGAGTGTTTTTAAGAAGTGGAGTGTTTTTAAGAAGTGGAGTGTTTTTAAGAAGCGGAGTGTTTTTAAGAAGTGGAGTGTTTTTAAGAAGTGGAGTGTTTTTAAGAAGTGGAGTGTTCAGGAAACGGAGTGTTTTTAAGAAGCGGAGTGTTTTTAAGAAGTGGAGTGTTTTTAAGAAGTGGAGTGTTTTTAAGAAGTGGAGTGTTTTTAAGAAGTGGAGTGTTTTTAAGAAGTGGAGTGTTTTTAAGAAGTGGAGTGTTTTTAAGAAGTGGAGTGTTTTTAAGAAGCGGAGTGTTCAGGAAGTGGAGTGTTTTTAAGAAGTGGAGTGTTTTTAAGAAGTGGAGTGTTTTTAAGAAGCGGAGTGTTCGGGAAGCGGAGTGTTCGGGAAGCGGAGTGTTCAGGAAGTGAACTGTCATCTATTCTTTTTCTGACTGCAGTCACAGGAGTGTGTGTAATTGTAGTGAAAGTTGATGTTAAGTAACAGTAGTAGCTATAAACAGCTTTTTCTAAATAGTTAAATCAGTGTGAAATTTAGTGATATGATTTCAGGTGTGTGTTTAGCTTAGCTTCATGCTAGCATCTGTCTCAGATTAGCAAACAAGTGACCTGACACTGAAGTAGGGCTCATCTGATCAAAGATTTTTCCAGGTACAACATAGAAACAGGATTTTCCTAAACTTGTGAGCGTTATTTGAATTAGTTCATCTGATAGCGCTTGTTTATTCACAGATACAGGAAGTAAGAGTGTGTTTTCAAGCTTTTTGTTGGAAAAGTGCAAGTCTGTGGAAGAACATTACGTAGCGTGACCTGTGCTGCGTCACTCATCACAGCGCGGATTAATCTACAGGCAGGTAGCACATGTTCAATGGCAGTACAGTGCTGCGTCCTGAAGCGCGCAGGAAACACGAGCACGGGGCACTGGATAGTTCATACACAGCGGTGTACTGGCACACTACCTAGTGCGGTAATGCGAGGTTTAGGACGTGACCAAAACAGAACGCTATAAATATAATCTATTGTCGCTGTGGAGATTTTCACAGAAGAGTGAAGTGATTGTCAGAGTTGTGGAATTCCAGGTGAAAGAGATTATAGTTTATTTTTAGCTAACCTGCTAACAGTAACTATTTTGTGGTGTATTATAACCCGCAGCGCAGTGTTTGTGAATCACTGACGCGATAGAACTGTGAAGTAAGGTCACTTTGAATCCTGAATACAGCAAAAATACAGCTCTATCTATCTATCTATCTATCTATCTATCTATCTATCTATCTATCTATCTATCTATCTATCTATCTATCTATCTATCTATCTATCTATCTATCTATCTATCTATCTATCTATCTATCTATCCCTTAGTGATATCTGATCTAAAATACTGTTCCTTACACACATCTGTAGTGACCTGTCGTACCTGTCCGAACAGCGTGTTCAGGAAGGAGGTATAGGCCGTGGCAGAGCTCTGGCTGATTTTTCTTTTCCCAGCTTTAGGTTCTTTAGTGCTGCTTTTCAGAGCCGAGCGTAATGGAGGATCTGATGGAGTAGAGGAACTGGAGGAGGAACTGAGGAGAGAGGAAGTGTTTGCTGTCACTTCTGGACTTTAAAGTTTAACACTTCATTTTGATTTTGAAACGACTTACTTTTGACTCGTGGACGATTTACTCCTCTGAGACATGCTGAGGAAAGAAAATACAGATGTTATTCCGTGCTAGTTGTGTTAATTACACAGTTAACCTAAAACCGTGCCATAATACATTTTTCTACAGAATAATGATATACACAAGTGGACAAAGTTGTTGGTACCCTTCTGTCAGAAAGCTTGGTCTCAGGTCATGGGTCCTCCAGCAGGATAATCACCCAAAACACACAGCTAAAAACCACCCAAGAAGGGCTAAGAACAAAACACTGGACTATACTGAAGTGGCCTTCTATGAGTCCTAATCTAAATTTTATTGAACATCTGTGGACAGAGCTGAAACATGCAGACTGGAGAAGTCAACCTTCACACCTGAGACAGCTGGAGTAGTTAACTCATGAGGAGTGGACCAAAATACCTGTGGACAGGTGCAGATGTCTCAGTGAGAGTTACAGAAAGCGCTTGATTGCAGTCATTGCCTCAAAAGGTTGTGCAACAAAATATTAAGTTAAGGGTACCATCATGTTTGTCCTGTCCAGTTTCATTATTTTGTTTTTTTTAATGCTTCTGTTGAACCACAATTCAAAAGCAATGTCTGATTTTCAGTCAGTTTTTTGTACATTTATTTATTATTACTTTTGGTCAGTTTCAACTTATTTCAGTGACCATTGTGGGGTTTTCTTTCTGCAGTAGGAGGATACTGACAATCCATGTGTGTAGAAGTAGTTCAGGAATTTAAGTAGAACTTTCGGCATTACAAGGCTAGTTTTCTAGCTAAAGAATTGCTAAAGGGATCAGGGCTAAAAATAGTGTAGTAACAGGAAATGAACTATTTTCATGCTTGCAATTTATCTTTACTGATTTGTGATAATAATGGTCCTAACCAAATATACTACACATTCCTAAACACATTCCTAAACATTCCAACAGTAATGACTAAATCTGCCTAAATGTCCAGCGCCAGTTTAGTGATCAGATTCATTGTTAATCAATAGATTTGAGGCGACTCCTGCAGAGAGTGAAAATTAGCCTTTGCTAAATTTAAAGACAGAGAATGACAGTAGAGTTTTGCTATAATGATGAAACAGTATGCTAGTGTATAATGAGTAATAATGGCTTTCTAACTTTAATTAGCTTCTAAAACTACTTTCTTTTTCTTTTCTCTAAAAAAAAAGTAACAGGACGATTTTAACGCAGCACATCTGCTTCCTGTCACCTCTTTTAATGAGACGAATGCATTCTCAGGACTCGCTAATGATTAAACAGAGACTGGAGTCGCTGCCACTCAGAACGGCCACCAGAAACAATCTCACTCCCTAACAGCATTAATTAGAATAACGTATTAGAGGAGACAGAAGCTAATTATAAAAGCAACCCGGCTGTAAAGGCTGCAGTGTGATGTGTGTTTGTTCTGCTACATTTAACATGGCTGCTTTAAAGCCAAGATCATGACTCTGCTGAGTGACGTGTACATTTCAAACTCACTAAATAAATAAAAGGAATAGATTATGGTGGAAGATTTTTTTAGGTCTTGCTCATAGACTCGCTCATGGTGTTTCTTACTCACCTTCAGGTGTAGAAAACTGATGTTCTCTGATGAATGCTAAGTTTTGCCCTGGTTGCTTCTGGCTAATTCTTCAAACAGATGATTATCTCTGCTTAACTATGGATGGATTATTTGAAGTGTTTGGATTAAGTCATGTGACTGGTCTTGTTAATGTGACGGTCTAGGACATGCTGTGTTCTGTATTCATGTTCTTATGCGCTTCTGTTCACTTCTCCTCGATTAGCAATCCTAAAGGCTGTTTATCACTCAGGAGATTTACGCACTAGGCTTCAGGAGTAGGAAGTGAAAAGCAGTGTGAAAAAAGCTGCTGCTCTGAAATATGGCAAAGGAAATGGTTTCTAAATAAAATATCACAAAATCTTTAACATTTAATAGAATTCTGTCCTCCATGTTTCATCCACCACTACATGACGGCTAGTGAGACTCCACTGTATGTCCAATTCTGACCCATCTGTTTCTTCCCCATGCTGAAACACACAGTTGTACAGAAGACCTCTGTATGTTGTATCATTATGCTTTTTATTTACTGGACCTAAGATTCCCAAACCCTGCTCCAGCATGACCCCAAAACAGCTGTGCACAAAGCAGCTCCATGAAGATATGGTGTGGAGGTGAAGGTTGGAGAAAGATGAAGATCTGGAGTGTCCTGCACAGAGCCCTGACTCTGACTCAACCCCACTGAACACCACTGGGATGAACTGGAACTGGAGTCTCCTCAACATCTCAACATCAGTATCTGATCTCACTGATGCTCTTGTAGCTGAATGATGACTAATCCCCACAGACACACTCCAACATCTAGTGACATAAGGAAGAAGCCTGGAGA
Source organism: Hemibagrus wyckioides (assembly GCF_019097595.1). Lineage (NCBI taxonomy): Eukaryota > Metazoa > Chordata > Actinopteri > Siluriformes > Bagridae > Hemibagrus > Hemibagrus wyckioides. The sequence continues at coordinate 29,327,386 of NC_080714.1, read as the reverse complement.
GGAACCAGACTGAAAAGGGAACATCATCCCCACCTGGGTGACACCAGACAGTGGGATTATAAATCATTATAAACACTGAGAGTGGGATTATAAATCATTATAAACACAGAGAGTGGGATTATAAATCATTATAAACACAGAGAGTGGGATTATAAATCATTATAAACACAGAGAGTGGGATTATAAATCATTATAAACACTGAGAGTGGGATTATAAATCATTATAAACACTGAGAGTGGGATTATAAATCATTATAAACACTGAGAGTGGGATTATAAATCATTATAAACACTGAGAGTGGGATTATAAATCATTATAAACACTGAGAGTGGGATTATAAATCATTATAAACACTGACAGTGGGATTATAAATCATTATAAACACCGAGAGTGGGATTATAAATCATTATAAACACCGAGAGTGGGATTATAAATCATTATAAACACCGAGAGTGGGATTATAAATCATTATAAACACCGAGAGTGGGATTATAAATCATTATAAACACCGAGAGTGGGATTATAAATCATTATAAACACCGACAGTGGGATTATAAATCATTATAAACACCGAGAGTGGGATTATAAATCATTATAAACACCGACAGTGGGATTATAAATCATTATAAACACCGACAGTGGGATTATAAATCATTATAAACACCGACAGTGGGATTATAAATCATTATAAACACCGACAGTGGGATTATAAATCATTATAAACACCGACAGTGGGATTATAAATCATTATAAACACCGAGAGTGGGATTATAAATCATTATAAACACCGAGAGTGGGATTATAAATCATTATAAACACCGAGAGTGGGATTATAAATCATTATAAACACCGAGAGTGGGATTATAAATCATTATAAACACCGAGAGTGGGATTATAAATCATTATAAACACCGAGAGTGGGATTATAAATCATTATAAACACCGGCAGTGGGATTATAAATCATTATAAACACCGAGAGTGGGATTATAAATCATTATAAACACCGAGAGTGGGATTATAAATCATTATAAACACCGAGAGTGGGATTATAAATCATTATAAACACCGAGAGTGGGATTATAAATCATTATAAACACTGAGAGTGGGATTATAAATCATTATAAACACAGAGAGTGGGATTATAAATCATTATAAACACAGAGAGTGGGATTATAAATCATTATAAACACCGACAGTGGGATTATAAATCATTATAAACACCGACAGTGGGATTATAAATCATTATAAACACCGAGAGTGGGATTATAAATCATTATAAACACCGAGAGTGGGATTATAAATCATTATAAACACCGAGAGTGGGATTATAAATCATTATAAACACCGAGAGTGGGATTATAAATCATTATAAACACCGAGAGTGGGATTATAAATCATTATAAACACCGAGAGTGGGATTATAAATCATTATAAACACCGACAGTGGGATTATAAATCATTATAAACACCGAGAGTGGGATTATAAATCATTATAAACACCGAGAGTGGGATTATAAATCATTATAAACACGAGAGTGGGATTATAAATCATTATAAACACCGAGAGTGGGATTATAAATCATTATAAACACCGAGAGTGGGATTATAAATCATTATAAACACCGAGAGTGGGATTATAAATCATTATAAACACCGAGAGTGGGATTATAAATCATTATAAACACCGAGAGTGGGATTATAAATCATTATAAACACCGAGAGTGGGATTATAAATCATTATAAACACCGACAGTGGGATTATAAATCATTATAAACACCGAGAGTGGGATTATAAATCATTATAAACACCGAGAGTGGGATTATAAATCATTATAAACACCGAGAGTGGGAATATAAATCATTATAAACACTGACAGTGGGATTATAAATCATTATAAACACCGAGAGTGGGATTATAAATCATTATAAACACCGAGAGTGGGAATATAAATCATTATAAACACTGACAGTGGGATTATAAATCATTAAGGTGCTAAGGTTTGAAATAAAGTCATCTAGTTCCATTATTTCCACAGACCTTTGAACTCTCCTGGTTGGTGGATCAGATGTGATGGTGGAATGTTGAAGTTATAACTGTAAGGCGATCCGCTGACTTTAATATGAACAGCAACAGAAATGCTTGATTTGTAAGAATCCATCAGAGTAGAATCAACAAATGAGTGAGCTGGAAGCCCAGTCCTACATCACTACTGCTCTGGAGGTCAGCAAACAGCTTGTCAGGCCAGATGGCTAGCTTTTACTGTTTTTGCAGCTATTGCTGGCTGTGCTGCAGCGAGAGATGTGAGGAGAGGATACGCCAACGGTGGAACTGTGATTCATCCAGTGTTTGTACAGTAGAGTGTGTATTTGGCCTTGTATCCACCGTTCTTTTTGGCTGGACTTCTTCTTGGGCAGTTTATTTCAAACACTACTCAGTGTTAGCTGTTGATTAATTATCCAAAATATCAGGTCTGGTTTTGCTGTGCTGGATATCCCTCTATCCTGCAGCCGCATGTTTCTGACTGCTCCGAGTTGTATGGCGTGACGGCCGCGAGTCCGGCCGAACCCATGGGCAGTGAGCTTGTCATCAATGCTAAACAGATTTACAGCATAATTTTAGTCCTAATGATTAGTCTGAGGTTCGCACACAGCATTGGATTTCGTTACCGTAGCCTCTTGCTGTTCTGTAACACAATGCCTTCAGCATGGATATCCTCGTGTGTGTGCATTAGATCAGTGTGTGTGTGCGTGTGTGTGTGTGTGTGTGTGTGTGTGTGTGTAGAGAGATCAGAAGGCATCTCAGAGTCATGTGCATTGAAACACATGATAGAAATAGTTTTTTTGTGGTTTATAAATCACACGTTCAGTGCTAATTAAAGGAAATAAAACCGGATATTTTACCTGCTCAGCATGTGTCCTTGGTCAGACTGTGAGCTTCCTGTTTTAATCACTGAAGTTATAGAATTCTACTTCACCTGTATTTTTCACTAAAAGTGCAGCAACTCTTTTAGGGGACAGTGGTGGTTTGAGTGGTTAAGGCTCTGGGCTGTTGGTCAGGGTTCAAGCCCCAGCAACATCAAGCTCCACTGGGCAATTGAGCTTGGCCTTTAACCCTCCCTGCTCCAG
>NC_080714.1:29306758-29311758 GCF_019097595.1 Hemibagrus wyckioides | reverse complement strand
AAACTGACGTTCTTAGTTTTGAGATTCGGTTCTTGATGTTGGACCTAAAGTGGTTCAGTTGACTCCTGAATTAAGAGTTCTGGTTCTCAACACTCATATTTGAGTTTAGGTTACTCCTTCTGGAACCTGGAGTTTGATTCTTGCTCTAAAAATCTGTGTTGGAGCACATGGCTGGGTTGGGGAACTCCAGGCTTGGTTATTGATTTTAGAACCTGCTGGTTATAACTGAAGTATTTAGATTTGAGATTTGGTCCCAGATCTCAGAGCATGGTTCTGTCTCCTGTATAAAGAGTCCCCCAAAACCCCAAAGATAACCACAGAACTTGTGTGTGTGTGTGTGTGTGTGGGTGTGTGTCACTGTTTCTGCAGGAACTGCTCTCTCTAGTTTCGGTCTGACTCTCGGGTGGTGTTGTTGAACAGTTTGTGGTTCTTGTTGTAAAAATCAAACGCTTGGCTATTGATCATGAAGCTGAGGCTCAGTTCTTTACTTTACATCTCAACATCTCAGGATTGAGTATTGAATCCAGATGTTGAGGTTGTGGTGCTGAATGAAAGTTGTGGTTCTTGATGATGGAACTCCAGGGTGAGGTTTGAAGCTGGAGGTTTGGTTCTGGTTTGGTTCCTGATGTGATGTATGCTAAGCAATGATGGCAGAAACATGGACTAAATTATTCTTTCAACTCCTAGACTATCACCACCACCACCACCATCATCATCATCATCATCTTTATCAGGTGACAGAAGGCATAGTAAGAGGTTTGTAGGTCCCTGTAGGAGTCCTTCTTAATCATCAGTACATAATGTTCCCTCAGTGGGCTCCTTGATGATCCAGCTGAAGCACCTGGAGAAGCTCCTCATGAGAAATGCCAGTAGTCTGTGAAGGAGAAGGTGAGTTGGAGGTGAGTCCAGCTTTATTGTCTTAGACAAAAGCCTTCAGGTTTTTTTTTGCATGATAGATGGTTAAAAGTGATAGCTTTCTAAAAGTGTTAGAACTTTCTCCTTCACCATTCACTTGGAACATTCCGCTTTGTTTCCTGATGTGGTGTGTGCTAAGCGTTTGCTTGGTGTTCACGATGCTCGATTGTGGCGAGTTCATCTGGGCAGATGGTGCGAAGTTAAGAGAAAATGTTATATGCGCTATCCGTTTCCCATGATGCAGTGCAGTAACACAGAACTACTGAGCCAGCACGAGGTGAGCTGCTCTCTAGAGACCGACCTGAAAAAGTTTCCTGTCAGGCTGAAACTCCAGAGACGCAAAGTTCTCGGTGCTGAGGCTCCGATTTGCTGAACATAGCGCTTCAGTGATTCTTTTATTCCCGAGTATTGATATTCTGCACGGAACCACGGTTTGTTCCTTTATAAATCAATAACGGAGAAAAAATGTTTTTAAAGACTTTTAAAAATAAATTTCTAAGCATTTGCTACTGAAGCGTTGAAAAGCGAAAGGGAACTAGCGAGAGAAAGACTACCCCAGAATAAAAGCTAACCTGAAGGAAAAACCTAGCTAGCGAGAGACAGCTAAGTTTGCAGGAGAAGGCTAATGAGGTGTATGGAAGCTAGGCTAAGCTAGCGATGGATAGCTAACCCTCGGGAGTCTCGGACACGCCCATTAACACAGCTTTAGTTCAGTTCTGTCTGCTGTCTCGGTTTAAATGATGTTCTGTATTTAATATGGAGACTATTAGAATTATTTCCTTAATTCTCACTTACTGTTTCTCTCTCTCTCTCTCTCTCCCTCTCTTTCTGCCACCCCCCCCCATTCCATATTGAGTCTCTGAGGTGTAAGGAGAGTGACAGATCAGTGAGCATGATGTGCAGCATTCACACACCATTTACCAAAAATACAAAAACACTCTACAGCAGAGAGAGAGAGAGAGAGAGAGAGAGAGAGAGAGAGAGAGAATGAATAAAGAATATAGTGAAGAAAAACAAGACTGTGGCATAAGAGAGAAAGTTTGTGGAGTGAGATAAGAAAAGAAAAGGAAAGGAGAGTGAGGGACAGAAAGGAGTATCTGAGAAAGAGAAAGAGAGGGAGAGAGTGAAAAAATTAACGGGAGAAGGAGAGAAAGAACAGGAGGAAGTGAAATGGGGAAGAAATGGAGAAGTGGATGAAATAGAAAAAAGGGAGAGAGAGAGAGAGAGAGAGAGAGAGAGAGAGATGATGATGATGGGTGAGAGAGAGGGAAAGTGGAGAAATGTGGAGAGAGAGAGAGAGTAAAAAAGGGAAAAGGGAGGGTGAGGAGCAGAGGAAAAAGTGAAAAAGGAGTGTGTGTAGAGACTGAGATAAGGAGAAAGGGAGGGGGGAATGGAAGATAAGCAGTGAGAGAGAGAGAGAGAGAGAGAGAGAGAGCGAGAGAGAGCAAGAGAGAGAGAGAGTGAGAGAGTGAGAGAGAGAGAGAGAGAGAGAGTGTGTGTGTGTGTGTGTGTGTGTGTGTGTGTGAAGGGGATGTATATTGACTCCAGGCAGCGGTGGAGTGTGTTCAGTGTGTGTGAGACAGAGGACGAGATGGAACATCGGGACAGATGAAGACTGCAAATGGGTGAGTGTGTGTGTGTGTGTCTGTGTGTGTGTGTGTGTGTGTTCAATCACAGCCTATAAATGAAGATGTACATGCCTGAGTGTGTGACTCAATGTTTAAATTACGTCAGTAAGAAAGACTATTGTGTGTGTGTTTACATACATGTGTAGGTTTTACTACACGTTATTTTGTGGTCATTTGTGTGTGTTTGTGTGTGTGTGTGTGTGTCTGTGCGTGTAGTCTAATCCCCTGCATGATTGTCCTCATGCCTGAGTGTGTGACTGAGCGTATAAATGACACATGTTCACGTGTGTGTGCATCAGTGAGGATATTTATTGTGTGTGTGTGTGTGTGTGGAGAGTATTGGTGTGCTGGGGTGTGTGAGGTTTGGACTGATGATGTGTGGATGTGTTTGACTGCATGTGTGTGGGTGTGTGTGAAAGAGAGTGTATGTGTTGTGTTTGAGTTTGTGTGTGTGTGTGTGCATGTGTGTGTGATGTAATAGTCTGAATGTGCTACTGATTGAATGATGAAGATGTAAATGAGTTGCTTGTTGATAAAATGATGAGGTCATGAGGTCAGTGTTTAGGTTCATCGGCTGGTTTCTAGGAAAAGAAATGATCCTTCAGGTAGCCCCGCCCCTCAACTGTGATTGACCAATCATAGCTTAGCAGCTGTAAAGTGCTAAACTTCATCTGTTTTCTAAGTTCTGGGTAAGAATGAAATAAATCGATGATCTTCTATGTTAGACTTCTGAGGCGGACTCGTGTTCCACACGCTATAATACAGGGGGCGTGGCCTACACTTGATCATTAATAGGTCACATGACCACTGCATGTCTGTAAGAGCTGAACCCCAGAATGGTCACTTCACTGACTCGTCAAGAAAAGAGTGACCGCTTCTTAAAGAATCTTTATTCTTTAAAAAAAAAGTTCACACCTCTTTTCTCCCACAGGACATAACGCCGAGAGCAGGAGAACCAGAACCAGGTTCTAGTCTAGAACTCTCACTGCTCAATTATTCACTGGACATTTATCAACTAAATCATCACTTACACAGAAAACCTTCATTCTGTTACACATACAAATATCAAACATGAGTTCAAGAAAATGTTTTATTCTCTCTCTCTGTTTCTCTCTCTCTCTCTTTGTCTCTCACTTTCTCTTTCTCTCTGTTTTTCTCTTTCTCTCTCTGTCTGTCTCTCTCTCTCTCTGTCTGTCTCTCTCTCTTTCTCTCTCTCTCTCTCTGCAGTCCTTCCTGTGTGTTGGTCCAGATGAGTGTGTCCAAAGCTCCTCCCAGCCACTCCCACTTCCCGTCAGGAGGCGGTCCTTCCTCTCATCTGACCCTCCCCCCACCATCCTCTTCCTCTACATCCCCCTCCCCCTCGTCAGCGTCCCCGCCCTCTGCCCCCCCTCCCCCATCTCCGGTGAAGATCTCCATGCAGGAGCACTTCGCCATTAACGTGTGTCCTGGTCCCATCCTTCCCATCCCCAACCTGTCCGACTTCTTCCCGCGCTACCACGCCTTCCCGACCACACCCCCTCCACCCAGGGAGAAACCTGTCGCCCGGCCTCGAGAGACAGACAGAGAGAGGGATGAGGATAGACAGATGGATGGAGAAGAGAGGGAGGGCATGGACTCTGACGATGACGACAGTGAGTTAAGTTATTATTTGTTGACTCTCACAATGCCCCAGTCACTGTGACACAAACAATGGTGAGGTTGCCATGGTTACACTGTTAGAACTATGTATAAAAAAGTTAATATTAACCCAGTAATTAAAATAAAATAAGGAATCTGAGTTAGTTCCTGAAACTTGAGAAGTGGACAACAGTAAAATGTTTACTGAAGGTTCTGTCCTCTGTAGAGATTCTGTCCTCTGTGGAGGTTCTGTCCTCGTGGAGGTTCTGTCCTCGTGGAGGTTCTGTCCTCTGTGGAGGTTCTGTCCTCGTGGAGGTTCTGTCCTCTGTGGAGGTTCTGTCCTCGTGGAGGTTCTATGGAGGTTCTGTGTGGGTTCTCTGGAGGTTCTGTGGAGGTTCTGTGTGGGTTCTCTGGAGGTTCTGTGGAGGTTCTGTCCTCGTGGAGGTTCTATGGAGGTTCTGTGTGGGTTCTCTGGAGGTTCTGTGGAGGTTCTGTCCTCTGTGGAGGTTCTGTCCTCGTGGAGGTTCTGTCCTCGTGGAGGTTCTATAGAGGTTCTGTGTGGGTTCTCTGGAGGTTCTGTGGAGGTTCTGTCCTTGTGGAGGTTCTGTCCTTGTGGAGGTTCTATGGAGGTTCTGTGTGGGTTCTCTGGAGGTTCTGTGGAGGTTCTGTCCTCTGTGGAGGTTCTGTCCTCGTGGAGGTTCTGTCCTCGTGGAGGTTCTATAGAGGTTCTGTGTGGGTTCTCTGGAGGTTCTGTGGAGGTTCTGTCCTTGTGGAGGTTCTATGGAGGTTCTGTGTGGGTTCTCTGGAGGTTCTGTGGAGGTTCTGTCCTCTGTGGAGGTT
>NC_080714.1:29284258-29301758 GCF_019097595.1 Hemibagrus wyckioides | reverse complement strand
TCAAACTGGTTGTTGTGGTCATCAAACCATTCCTGAACCATTTCTGCTTTGTGTCACGGAGCATTATCCTGCTGAAAGAGACCACAGCCATCAGGGAATACCGTTTCCATGAAAGGGTGTAGATGGTCTGGAACAATGCTTGGGTAGGTGGTACGTGTCAAAGTAACATCCACATGGATGCAGGACCCAAGGTTTCCCAGCAGAACATTGACCAAAGCAGGACACTGCCTCCGCCGGCTCGCCTTCTTCCCATAGTGCATCCTGGTGCCATGTGTACCCCAGGTAAGAGACGCACACGCACCCGGGCAACCAGGTGATGTAAAAGAAAACGTGATTCATCAGACCAGGACACCTTCTTCAACTGCTCCGTGGTCCAGTTCTGATGCTCACGTTGGTGCTTTTGGCGATGCACAGGGGTCAGCACGGGCACCCTGACCAGTCTGCGGCTATGCAGCCCCATACGCAACAAAGGGTCCTGCACTGTGTATTCTGACCCCTTTCTATCAGAACCAGCATTAACTTCTTCAGCAGTTTGATCAACAGTAGCTCGTCTGTTGGATCGGATCACACGGTCCAGCCTTCTCTCCCCACGTGCATCAATGAGCCTTGACCGCCCATGACCCTGTCTCCGGTTCACCACTGTTCCTTCCTTTGGCCACTTTTGATAGCCACTTCAACGGTCAGTCAGAGTGTTATGGCTGACAGGTACAGTGAGGGAAAAAATTATTTGATCCCCTGCTGATTTTGTACGTTTGCCCACTGACAGAAATGACCAGTCTGTAATTTTAATGGTAGGTTTTTCTGAACAGTGAGAGACAGAATAACAACAAAAAAATCCAGAAAAACACATTTCAGAAAAGTTTTACATTGATTTGCATTTTATTGAGTGAAATAAGTATTTGACCCCTTTGCAAAACATGACTTAGTACTTGGTGCCAAACCCTTGTTTGGCAATCACAGATGTCAGACATTTCTTGTAGTTGGCCACCAGGTTTGCACACATCTCACATCTCAAGGAATTTGGGCCCACTCCTCTTTGCAGATCCTCTCCAGGTCATTAAGGTTTTGCGGCTGACCCTTCAGCTCCCTCCACAGATTTTCTATGGGATTAAGGTCTGGAGACTGGCTAGGCCACTACAGGACCTTAATGTGCTTCTTTTTGAACCACTCCTTTGTTGCCTTGGCCGTGTGTTTTGGGTCATTGTCAGGCTGGAATATCCATCCACGACCCATTTTCAATGTCCTGGCTGAGGGAAGGAGGTTCTCATCCAAGATTTAATGGTACATGGCTCCGTCCATCGTCCCTTAGATGCGGTGCAGTTGTCCTGTCACCTGGGGATGGTGTACTTGGAGTCATAGGCAGCATTCCTCCTCCTCCAAACATGGCAAGTTGAGGTGATGCCAAAGAGCTGGATTTTGGTCTCATTTGACCACAACACTTTCACCCAGTTCTCCTCTGAATCATTCAGATGTTCACTGGCAAACTTCAGATGGTCCTGTACATGTGCTTTCTTTAGCAGGGGGACCTTGTGGGCGCTACTGGATTTCAGTCTTTCACGGCGTAGTGTGTTACCAATTGTTTTCTTGGTGACTGTGGTCCCAGCTGCCTTGAGATCATTGACAAAATCCTCCAGTGTAATTCTGGGCTGATTCCTCGCCATTCTCATGATCATTGAAACTCCATGAGGTGAGATCTTGCATGGAGCCCCAGACCGAGGAAGATTGACAGTCCTTTTGTGTTTCTTCCATTTGGAAATAATCGCACCAACTGTTGTCACCTTCTCACCAAGCTGCTTGGCGATGGTCTTGTAGCTCATTCCAGCCTTGTGTAGGTCTACAATCTTGTCCCTGACATCCATGGACAGCTCTTTGGTCTTGGCCATGATGGAGAGTTTGGAATCTGATTGATTGCTTCCTTCTGTGGACAGATTTCTGGACAGATTTCTGGCTCCCAGGTGTCTTTTATACAGGTAAGGAGCTGAGATTACAGTAGGAGCACTCTCAGGGAGTGCTCTTAATCTCAGCTCGTTACCTGTATGAAAGACACCTGGGAGCCAGAAATCTTTCTGATTGATAGGGGATCAAATACTTATTTCACTCATTAAAATGCAAATCAATGTAGAACTTTTCTGAAATGCGTTTTTCTGGATTTTTTTGTTGTTATTCTGTCTCTCACTGTTCAAATACACCGACCATTAAAATTACAGACTGATCATTTCTTTGTCAGTGGGCAAACGTACAAAATCAGCAGGGGATCAAATCATTTTTTCCCTCACTTTATATTGTGCACTAACAGTTACTCCTGCTGGACTCTGGAGGTCATGAAATCATGTCTGTGAGGTGAAGGAGATTTTTATTTGATTTGTTGAATTAATAAACTAATTCATTTGATGCAGTATAAAATAACTTGTATAAATAACCAAGCGCTGGTGTGCTACATTTACAGAGAAACTCTAACTTCATTTATAACCTAGTCTTAAGTCTGGTTTAGGTAAGGAAAATGATTTGCTTATGGTCAGAATCAGACACAAATAAGACACAGGTCTGTTTTAATCTCCTTCACTACATGTGCAACTCTCAGATAACTTCTGAATGCTGTTTAAGTTACACCTGAGGTCTGATTGGCTATCCACATTCCAATACGAGGGCCAGAAGACATCCACTCTGCTTACAGTATTCGTCAGAACCCCTTCATTCTGGTGTTAGTTGTAAACACACACTTTCAGAACCTGGGATTATGATTGTGAAAGTAATTAAGTTGAAAATGGCTCACAGTGATTACTCTTTAATTAAACACATCATTAAACAAATTATTTTCTTCCTTCCATCAGACCGAGATCTCATTCATGACTTGATTCCTCACCACTCCAACTTCATTTAAGCTGATTATGTCACGGAAAGGCACTTAAGGAAGGCAGTCAAGAAGAAGTGAATGAGGGTATGTTAGGAAAGGATTGGAACAGAACCCTATTTATAGACATCATGGCAGATTGAATGGAGTTTAGAACCAGTATTAAGAATGGTACAAAATGCTGTGTGTGAGTGTGTGTGTATGTAAGGGTGCTACCTCAATTTACTGATAATTACACAGATGGACCATAATTGGTCAGCTTCGGTTTGGGAGTGTGACACCTGTTTGTGTGTGTCTTCTTGGACATGGATCAGAATATTCAGAAAAGACAGAAGGCAAGGTGGTGAGTGGTGTGTGTGTGTGTGTGTGTGTGTGTGTGTGTGTCTGTGTGTGTGTGATGAAGATAGAAAAATGATGGAATTGCAAAATGAAGCTCATCTCACTCCATCATGCCACACGTATGGGTTAATGCACTCATCATGTGTTTAATGGGCAGCCAGGTTTAAAGACGAACACTGAGAGGCCTTGCCTCATTCCTGCCCTATTTTATTTATTTTTGCTTTGAATAAAATGCAAAATAACAGATTATAGCCTGGTAATTTACATCAATGACTAACACCAACACTGTTAAGGTTTAAGGGTCCAGCAGGGGTAGTTTGGTGGTCCTGGGCGGTCCTAGCTTGGTGGTCCTAGCTTAAAATCTGAGATAACATTGCCTTGCCCTGCTTTGTCACTTTAAACCTTTCTCTCCTAATTTGTATCTTCAATATCATACCATTCTTGCTTACCTGTGAACAATGATTGTTAATAAATTACTTGCAGTTCTAGTAGTATTGAGATTGCACAATGAAGAGTTTCTCAGGATAAACACACTACTCAGACTGACACTCCACTGTTGCTAGTGCGCTATGTGATTTAAGACGTTCCTGTCTTTCTTTACACAGGCCAATAAATTGCGCACAAAGACCCTGAAGAATACACTGAATCCAGTTTGGAATGAGACCCTGATTTACCACGGCATTACAGCTGCTGACATGACAACAAAAACTCTCAGGTACGAATGCTGCTGTCCATGCTAACGCTAGAACATGTCCTAGAACTGTAGTCTCACTTCATTAGCAGTGCTGTAGTCTGTAACCAGGTGTCTGTAGTCTGCCAGCCACACTTAAGCAGCTATTGTCTGCACTCAAGCTGTAGTCCCACTCATGTACCAGAAATATAGTGAGCCAAGTACCTGAACTATAGTCTATGATCAGGTGCTACACCTGACAATCATACTCAAGATGCAAAGCTGTTGAGGACAAGAGGTATAGTCAATGAATTTCTACTAGTTTGTGCTGGTGTAGCGGAGCTGTAGTACCCTAAACAGTATCCAGAGTCATAATTACTTGAATACAAGAACTATTGTCCTCAGTCTGGAACTTAGTTCCTACTCAGGCACTGCCAACCTTGCATAACTGGACTACATGTACAACCTAATTGGATTGCAGGTACTGCTGCATGCTACACGTAGTGACAAGAACCTTAACAAACCACAAAACTAGAGACAAATCAGTCAGGAAGGATAAGGAGAGAGCAACTGTCTGTGGTCACTGTTGGGATGTCTTACTGTTACCTTTCCAGTGCACCTGCTGTCACTTTCCTTTGTACTAAAGCAGAAGAAACTGATACTAACTGGACAGATTGATATACCTGAAGTTTTATTTACCTAGTGGTATACTTTGATGGTTAAGTGTTCACTTAATTTTTTTGAGCTGTGTATATACACCAATCAATCAGACATAACATCATGAGCAGTGGCAGGTGAAGTGAAGTATCTATCAGTATCTATCAAAAGTGGTCCAAGGAAGGGACAGTGGTGAACCGGTGACAGGGTCATGGGCGGTCAAGGCTCATTGATGCACGTGGGGAGTGAAGGCTGACCCGTGTGATCCGATCCAACAGACGAGCTACTGTTGATCAAACTGCTGAAGAAGTTAATGCTGGTTCTGATAGAAAGGGGTCAGAATACACAGTGCAGGACGGGTCAGGGCAGCAAAAGGAGGACCAACACAATATTAGACAGGTGGTCATAATGTTATATATACAATTGAGTAAGAGGTCTTTGCTTTATACTCAAGTATGAGAATCCACTATAGAATCCGCTTGAGTATTAGGGTTGTACTTAAGATTTTTAGTAAAGTCCAATAAGTTCACAACATTTGTTTCGTAGACCTGGAGGCAAGAACTGTGGTCCAACAGAGGAACCAAAACTTTGCTCCATGTATCAGGTAACAAAGCTGTAGCTTGTATCAGAGACATTGCTTTCTGTTGAATACAAGAGCTGGAACCCACACTATGGGGCCAGAATTGCAGTCCATAGTTGGGTATGAGTCCTGAAGTCGACACTGTACAGACATACTCCAGGACTAGATCTTTAGTCTGCACCTGAGTAACAAAGCTCTAGCCCACTGTAAATTGTTAGATATGTACAAATATCTATGTACTTGCTGTGTAGACTTGAGAACCGGAATTGTGGTCCACGGTGAAGAACTGTAGATCATTGATATTCTACAGATATAATAAATAACTATAAGCTAGAACTCTAGTACTCAAGTGTGTGTTTAACAATAGTACACAGAGAGCATTCCAAACAGAACCCAATCGGGTTACCAAGGTCCAAACTCGGTTAATAGAGCTGGAGCCCACACTTGGGTCACAAAGCTGTCATCCACACATGGGTCCACACTCAAGTACTAGAACTATGGCATACATTTGAGTACTAGAGTTGTGTTGGATAGTTAAGTAGATGATTTGCAGTGTAATAAAGCTCTAGTGGACTCCAGAGTACTAGAGCTATTGTTTGTTGATAGTAAGGTTGTTGGACATGTTCTAAAAATAAAAGCAGTGTGGTCAGTATGCTTATTGTGTGAACTTCAAATCCCACGAGCATCTTTGCATACCTTATTAATCACTGAGGAGACTTGCTAATAGTGTTCTACTTTTGTGTGTGTGTGTGTGTTAATGGGTGTTTAAAACAGAATGAGAAGAATGAAGTAAGAGAGAGATAAGAAGATAAATGAGATGAAGTAGGAAAGAGGAACCTTAGTGAGGAGGGATAGGGGGATAGGGAACGGGACCATTCGGTGACACAGTTGGATACAAACCTCCGGCGATCAAACACACTCACACACACGGGTCCGTCCTGCTGCGTGAGGGCATGTTGAGACACAGAGAGAGAAAGACACGGAAAGACGGAGAAAGAACGATAGGCAGCCAAGAAGCTCTCCCTAGGAGACTAATGAAATGGAGAGCTGGAGGGGAAAGAGATTATTGAGAAGGCGTGTATGTGTGAGTGTGTGTAAAGAGAACAAGATGGACCATTCATCTCGGGAAAAAAGATGATTCAAGACCGTATGGCAGTGTGCTGTAATTTCTAGGGAAAAACGGAAAACCGCCTTTATTCGGAATCTGATTGGAACACAGCCGAGAACATTGTTTCGGCTGAGTTAGCAAGAAAAAAGTGGAAGTTAGCACCTTTAACAGGCCAGCGATGTTCAAAGTGTGTGTGGCGGATCGTGATGAATAACGGAGTGTGCTGCTGATCCTGAGAATATTCTCTCCTGTCATTTATAAAGTAAAAATAAAACTCGTTAATCATGCATGACTAGAGAAAGAGCAGCGGTCACATGTCTTGCTATCTTCTTCAAAGCCGAGCGAAAATCAATCTTCCCTATGTTTCCAGAACCCTCCATTCTGGAGGTCTGGGAAAACTCCTCCTTGGATATCTAGGATATTTCACCATGTTCATGTTTTATTTAGGTTGATTTCAATCCTTGCCTTGGGGTCTGCTTCAGAGATCATGTTGTTAACACACACTGTGGTGAACCCCATCGGTCTCCATAAAGATGCCTGGAATGCCGCCGGCTCAGGGTGCTTCTCTCTCTGTTTGATGGAGTTTTCTGGAACGTTGCATCAGAGTGAAATGGACCTGAACCTAAAGAGTGCAGTTTGTAATCAGTCTTTGAAGCTGCTGCACCATCATTATCATTAAAATGGACATTAGAAAAGGAGAGTTTATACATACTGCACCACACAAAGTTTTAAAATCACCTCATAAAAAGATATTAATCACACAACATTTAGCCAGCAGTACAGAAGCAGCACTAATCACCATTGTGCCAGGTGACCAAATATTGATCACCATTGTTCCCAGTGACTAATCACTTCTCACCTTTGATCCCACTGACCAATCGTTGATCACCACTTTCCGAGTAACTTCCCAGTCACTGTCCACCCTCGTTCTCAAAGACTAATCATTGATCATGCCTATTCCAAACAACACATCATTGATCACCAGTTTTCCCAATGACCAATAACTGGCCAACATTTTTCCTGAAGAGCAATCACCATTTATCACACTGACCAGGAACTAATCACCATTCTTCCCCGAGACCAAACAGTGACCACCATTGTTCTCAGTAAATAATAACTTTTAACCACTTATCACCACCATTTTTAATCACTTATCAACATGGCTCATAATGACCAATCACTGGTCACTATGGCTCTCAATGACAAATCACTGGTCACCCGGCTCCTAATGACTAATTACTCATCACCCTGGCTCCTAATGATCAATCGCAGATCACCATTGTTGTTAATGATGAATCATTGATCAACATTCTTGATATTAAACAGTCTTCACTGTGACACTTATAGCTAGTAACAGAGAATTATTCCATTTGCTGTATTTCCTTTGTATCTATTTCCTACGGTGACTAAGAAGTACAGAATAAAAAAAATATATCAAAAAACACAAGGACAGAGTGGAAAAGTTAGGTATAGTGTGTGAATGGAACTCTTCCCTCTGATTGGACGAGACATGGGTCACTCAGGATCGACAGGAAGTCCAGCAGTATCTGCAGCAGTAGAAAGTGGATTGGTGTGTGTATGAACACAGCTCTGCTCTTATAGCGCTCCTTACATCCTTTAATCTGGAATAGTTTGGTCTTCCAGAACATTCCTGGTGTGTTTTTAGAGATAAACTAATCTTTACTCCATGATACACTATCAGTATATCCAACATCACACTGACCATATGAACGTCCTTCCTCACAGTAGAGCTGAATGAACTCCAGTTTCTTATAAAGGTAAATATACAGTGCCTTGCAAAAGTATTCACCCCCCGTGGTATTTTTCATGTTTCGTTGCCTCACAACCTGGAAATAAAATGGATTGTTTGAAGGTTTGCATCACTTCATTTACAGAACATGCCTACAACTTTGAAGATGTGATTTTTTTTTTATTGTGAAGCAAACAACAAATAGGACAAAATAACAGAAAACTTCAGCATGCATAACTATTCACCCCCCTAAAGTCAGTACTTTGTAGAACCACCTTTTGCAGCAATTACATCTGCAAGTCGCTTTGGATAAGTCTCTATGAGCTTGCCACATCTTGCCACTGGGATTTTTGCCCATTCTTCAAGGCAAAACTGCTCCAGCTCCTTCATGTTGGATGGTTTCCGCTTGTGAACAGCAATCTTCAAGTCTGACCACAGATTCTCATTCCAACACATTTAAATGTTTCCCCTTAAACCACTCGAGTGTTGCTTTAGGAGTATGCTTCGGGTCATTGTCCTGCTGGAAGAGGAACTCCGTCCCAGTCTCAAATCACGGGCAGACTGAAACAGGTTTTGCTCAAGAATATCCCTGTATTTAGCACAGTCTATCTTTCCCTCGACTCGGATCAGTTTCCCAGCCCCTGCTGCTGAAGAACATCCCCACAGCATGATGCTGCCACCACCATGTTTCACTGTGGGGATGGTGTTCTTGGGGTGATGGGATGTGTTGGGTTTGCGCCAGACATTGCGTTTTCCTTGGTGGCCGAAAAGTTAAATTTTAGTCTCATCTGACCAGAGCACCTTCCTCCATACATTTGGGGAGTCGCCCACATGTCTTTTGGCAAACTTAAAACGTGCCTTCTTATTTTTAGCACTAAGTAATGGCTTTTTTCTGGTCACTCTTCCATAAAGCCCAGATCTATGGAGTGTACAGCTTATTGTGATCCCATGCACAGATACACCAGTCTCTGCTGTGGAACTCTGCAGCTCCTTCAGGGTTACCTTTGGTCTCTGTGCTGCCTCTCTGATTCAAAGCCTGACTTGTACTTCTCAACAACTTTGTCCCTGACTTGTTTGGAGAGCTCCTTGGTCTTCATGGTGTGATGACTCTTGCTTAGTGGTGTTGCAGCCTCTGGGGCCTTTCAGAAAAGGTGTGTTTATACTGACAGATCATGTGACACTTAGACTGTACACAGGTGGATTTCATTTCATTAATTATGTGACTTCTGAAGGTATTTGGTTGCACTAGAACTTTTGAGGGGCTTCATAGCAAAGGGGGTGAATACATATGCACATGCCAATATTCAGATTTTAAATTTTTTAAAATTCTTTTTTATATATATTTTTCTCATTTCACTTCACCAACTTAGACTATTTTGTGCAGATCCATCACATAAAATTCAGATTAAAAAAAACATTTAAATATAATGTAACAAAACACGAAAAATGCCAAGGGGGTGAATACTTTTGCAAGGCACGGTATATGTTTGTTATTTTCTTTAAAAGATTTAAAATTGCACTATCGAAAAATAATGGTTTAAAGTGAAGACAGAACTCCACACATGTACAGAAAATAAAGAAATAAAGTTAGATACACAATTTCCTACTTCCTGTATATCCTGAGTAACTGATGTCTTATCCAATCAGAGGGAAGAATTCCATTCACACACCGTACCTACCTTTTCCTCTTTGTCTGAATCGTCCTCGTGTTTCAGGATGTTATTGTGTTCATTTTTTTTATTTGGTTATATTTGTTATTTTGTTTTTTTCACTTCTCGGCACTGTAATTTCCCAGACTGCTCACTTCCACTTCTTCATGTCTGCGTTCTGCACAGAAATGTTTTGAATATTATAAATACATAAATATTTAGTTTGTGGTGATGACCAGAGCTGACATCTTTCCACAAGAAATAATTCAGGGTTTTACGTTTATGCTGGATATCTTCAGGAAATCTTCCTGTAAGCTGTGTTCACATATCTAACAGCTTTCTGAGCAGACGTTATCTTCTTTCCTCTGAAAGAGTGAGCAGCACTGAACAGGAATAAAGGAGTGTTAATGAACTGCGGCGTCTCTGTACTCTATAATAAAAGCAGAGGCGTAATAGCTGTAATAAAAACACACCATGGTCTTAGAGTTGACCTTTTTTTGAAGATAGTGTAAATGGATTGTGCCGTGTGGTTATAATTCTTTGTAATTTGTCCCGCTGTCCCGCGCGGCAGGAAATGCCAACACCTCGGCAGAGCCGTGAGAGAGAGAGTGATGAATACGGCCACATTTTTAGCCCGAGTCTCGCACCTCAGCTCACATCACGCTGTTTGTTTATGAGCACACGGGGAAGCCAGAAGGACCTCGGCAAACCTCATGTCCTCAAACGTCCTTCGACAAGGACGATGGGATGTAAAATGGACGATTTGGATGAAAGATGAAACAGGTGTTGTTTCAGTCTGATCTCCTGAAATTAGCCCAAAATATTGAGATGCTAAAAAAGGAAGACACGTTTTTCTTGTTGTTCTCAGCCTTCCTGTGGGAACACAAGTTCACCGTGGTGTTTTGTTCTGTACATCATGTACACATATATCTGATTCATCACTCGGTTGTTAGGATCAAACGGAGCTACACAACACGATCCTGCGATTTTATATGTTCCATGCCAAGTGTGAAAGGTTTTGCGCTACAGCTATGATGCTAAAATAGCTAACAAGCAGTGGAGGCTCGCATCCTCCAATTTAGCGTCTGAAACAGACTCGTTGATGTGGGTTCTGGCACGCTGGTTTCTATAAACATGAAGATGGAGGAGCTGTGATCGCTCAGACCTCCATCACGCTCTGTCTCGGGCCACGCCCACACGGATAGAGACGCTTTTGAAAACTTCTGTTTCTTTTTCTGGTCTGCTGTACAGTTTCCAGCTTTGTGTAAATGAAGACAAAGTTTATAAAACATGCTGAAGATATTAAAACTGACACGTAACACACAGTGCGAGTCTTAACATGTTTTTTGCGTGTGTTAGGACTTCATTTATCACGGCTGCTGATTGGTTCGTTACTTTGATCTCTGTAATTTATTATTTGCTAGCGTGAGAAGATCGTGAGATTTTGGTGTTTTTCTGTCTGTTCTCCTTTTCTATCACTCAGTAGTTGAGCCGTTTGATGTGACAGATTACGGCTCTCCGTCGCCACCTGCTGGTCTGGCGTGCTTATGCGGTTCTTCATGAGAGATCTCTGAAAATGCTGCTTTGGACAGGAATTTATTTAAAAACAGCTGATCATAAATAGACTTTCTGAAACATGTGTGTATATACGTTTGTTGTAGAGGCTTGAGGTCAGAGTGAGGTATCAGTCTCAGACAGGGGGTGTGGCCTAAAATCTGAAGGTGGAGCTTTAGGCTATGTTAGAAGCGATTGAGTTCACATGATCAGTATATAGAATTGAAAAATAAAGTCAGTGTAAATGATTAGTTTTCTTTCTGGTTTGTTTCTGAGCTGTTTGAGGAGAGTGGGTATAGATTCTGTTCTGGACGTCACCCAAACGTCTGCTAACGTCTGCTCTCGCTGCTAATGAAAGAGGAACCATGCCAAACACTGGAGGGTTTTGGAACAGGGTTTGGATGCTGGAATGAACAAGCTGTCAACTCCCTGTGTGTGTGTGTGTGTGTGTGTGTGTAACATCTGTCAAGTATGACTAATACATCACAGGAAGGAATTGGAAGATGACTCTCAGTCATTCTGTCCCCCTCCCCTCTCTTTCTCTCTTTCACTCACCCCCTCACTCTCGCCCTCTCTCTCTCTTTCTCTCTTTCACCCCCCCCCCCACACTCTCTCCCCCCCTCCCCATCTTTCTCTTTCCCTGTCTCTCTCTCTCTCTCTCTCTCTCTCAGGCTGTGTGTGTGTGATATGGACCGTTTGGGTCGTAACGAGTTTATTGGTGAAGTGCGAGTTGCTTTAAAGAAGCTGAAAGAAGGAGAGAGCAAACGATACAACATGGGACTGGAGAGAATTGCACAGGTACTGTGTGTGTATGTGTGTGTATTTGTACATATACAGTAAGTGCATAATGTGATCCATAATTTGCTGCAGGTGCGAGAAGGTAACAATCAGACGGTGGATCAGAGTTCACAACTAGTGGAGGAGGAGGTACACACACACACACACACACACTAATCAGCTGATTAACAAGAGCAGTTTGTCGAAATGATTGATTATTGATTTTCCCGGCCTCATTGTCTCCTCTCATTTTGTGTGTGTGTGTGTGAGACAGAGGGGACGTATCCTGGTGTCCCTGTGTTATATCATGGAGAAGACATGCTTGGTGGTTGGGATTATTCGCTGTGCTCACCTCGCAGCAATGGACTCCAACGGCTACTCTGACCCCTTTGTCAAGATGTGAGTGAAACTAGGAGTCTAGGGTTTAGGGTACATAGTTTGGGTATAGAAGTTGTAGGGATTTGGGTTGTAAAAGTTGGGGTGTAGGGGTTAGGGCAGGGTTCCCCAAACTTTTTTGTACCATGGACCGGTTTGATACCAGACAATTTTTCTGCAGCCCGGGGTGGGGTTGGGGTTGGGGTTGATAGAGGGAGCTCATTTTAGCTAGGTTTATGCCGAGTTGGATTTATGCCACACTGCACGATTATCAGAGTGGTCAGATCACGGTTGCTTTCACACTGCATCTGTGTTAGCATTCAGTCTCTGCTGTGTTCACACTGCACCATGGATTGGCGACAGGAGCTTTGCATGACTTTACAATAGGAAGACTCGCCCACAACTCTGTCTGATCCGCAAACTGCATTTCACAACCGAACGTACGCAAGAAATAATTAGGAAATAAAACAAGATCACACGTGAGTTCTCGTGCGAGACTGGAAATGTTACCCCGCAAAAAGTTTGCGATCCAAATGGTCACTGCGGGTGACAAGGATTGTTCATTCTGCAGAATTGAACAAATGAATAACTGCAATGTCCTGCTGCTGATGCGGCTGGTCAAGCAAATGTTTCTGCTTTATTTCCTGTTTGATGTAATTGTAAAGCTTATTTATTCTGATAGAACAATATTTAAGACATTATTCTGATAAAAACATATAAACTCTATTAAACTATAATATTGTGCTCCAACTGAAGCCATTCTGAACTGAACATTCTATTTATAGTCACTAAGGGTATAGAGTATAGGGGTTATCAGTTTAAGATATAGCCGAATAGCATGACTGGTGAATAAATTCATATTAAATTAGTCATGTAATTAGCATCTCATTGCTAACGTTAGCATGCTAACAGTGTGAGCCTCAGAAATCAGAGACAGTGATAGTGTCATGCAGTGATAATTAGTGCTCCATAACACCACCGCTCCACACACGCTAATCACACGTTAGTGCTGCAGGCTTCATTAAAACAGCACAACTCTGTGGAACAGCATCACACACACACACACACACACACACATTACAAACAGATTTTCAGACTGATTTTATTTTCAGCACTATGTCTGGGTTTTTTTTTGCTTTAATTGGATTCTTTGCTAACACGGAGACGTGAACGTGGCGTTTAAAGACAGTAATCCGTCACTTTCGAACCCACTCGCTCTGGAGAGCTACGCCTGTCTCGCCTGTAAATAATGGTGTTTATATTCGCATCGTGAGACACAATGTGGATAATTAATAACTAGCGCTCGGCCTGTGAAATATCTTTCAGATGCTAATTCACTCGCCGTCATCGTCACACACATTATTCACACATTAACTCACACCAGGGAGACGCCACCACCATCTCCACCATCTCCACCACCACCACTACCACCATCTCCACCACCACCACTACCACCATCTCCACCACCACCATCTCCACCACCACCACCATCTCCACCACCACCATCTCCACCACCACCACTACCACCATCTCCACCACCACCACTACCACCATCTCCACCACTACCACCATCTCCACCACCACCACCACTACCACCATCTCCACCACCACCACCACTACCACCATCTCCACCACCACCACCACTACCACCATCTCCACCACCACCACCATCTCCACCACCACCACTACCACCATCTCCACCACCACCATCTCCACCATCTCCACCACCACCACTACCACCATCTCCACCACCACCACTACCACCATCTCCACCACCACCACCACTACCACCATCTCCACCACCACCACTACCACCATCTCCACCACCACCACCACTACCACCATCTCCACCACCACCATCTCCACCACCACCACCACTACCACCATCTCCACCACCACCATCTCCACCACCACCACTACCACCATCTCCACCACCACCACTACCACCATCTCCACCACCACCACCATCTCCACCACCACTACCACCATCTCCACCACCACCACCACTACCACCATCTCCACCACCACCACTACCACCATCTCCACCACCACCACCACTACCACCATCTCCACCACCACCATCTCCACTACCACCACTACCACCATCTCCACCACCACCACTACCCCCATCTCCACCACCACCACTACCACCATCTCCACCACCACCACCATCTCCACCACCACCACCACTACCACCATCTCCACCACCACCATCTCCACTACCACCACTACCACCATCTCCACCACCACCACTACCACCATCTCCACCACCACCACCATCTCCACCACCACCACTACCACCATCTCCACCACCACCACCACTACCACCATCTCCACCACCACCATCTCCACCACCACCACTACCACCATCTCCACCACCACCACCACTACCACCATCTCCACCACCACCATCTCCACTACCACCACTACCACCATCTCCACCACCACCACTACCACCATCTCCACCACCACCACTACCACCATCTCCACCACCACCACCATCTCCACCACCACCACTACCACCATCTCCACCACCACCACCACTACCACCATCTCCACCACCACCACCACTACCACCATCTCCACCACCACCACCACTACCACCATCTCCACCACCACCATCTCCACCACCACCACTACCACCATCTCCACCACCACCACTACCACCATCTCCACCACCACCACTACCACCACTACCACCATCTCCACCACCACCACTACCACCATCTCCACCACCACCTCTACCACCATCTCCACCACCACCACTACCACCACTACCACCATCTCCACCACCACCACTACCACCATCTCCACCACCACCACTACCACCATCTCCACCACCACCACTACCACCACTACCACCATCTCCACCACCACCACTACCACCACTACCACCATCTCCACCACCACCACTACCACCATCTCCACCACCACCACCACCTCCACCACCACCACTACCACCATCTCCACCACAACCACTACCACCATCTCCACCACCACCACTACCACCACTACCACCATCTCCACCACCACCACTACCACCATCTCCACCACCACTAACACCATCTCCACCACCACCACTACCACCATCTCCACCACCACTACTACCACCATCTCCACCACCACTACTACCACCATCTCCACCACTACCACCATCTCCATCACCACTACTACCACCATATCCACCACCACTACTACCACCATCTTCACCACCACCACCTCCACTACCATCTCCACTGCCACCACCACTACCATCTCCACTGCCACCACCACCTCCACCACTCCCAACACCACCACCACCTCCACGGTCTCCACCACCACCATCTCCACCACCACCACTATCATCTCCACTGCCACCACCACCTCCACCACTCCCAACACCACCACCCACCACCACCACTATCATCACCACCTCCACTGCCACCACCACCTCCACCACTCCCAACACCACCACCCACCACCACCACTATCATCACCACCTCCACTACCATCTCCACTGCCACAACCACCACCATCTCCACTACCACCACTACCACCACCACCACCTCCACTACCATCTCCACTGCCACCACCACCTCCACCACCTCCACCACTCCCAACACCACCACCCACCACCACCTCCACGGTCTCCACCACCACCATCACTACCATCACCACCTCCACCATCTTTACATTACATTTACATTTCTGGCATTTGGCAGATGCTCTTATCCAGACCTCCGAACTTCGTGTGGCCTTCAGATTAGCTCAAGAAGAGTACATAGAGAGCTTCATGGAACAAGTTTTCATGGCAGAGAAGCTGCATCCAAGCCTTACATCACCAAGTGCAATGCAAAGTGTCAGATGCAGTGGTGTAAAGCATTGGACTCCAGAGCAATTACGCTTCTCTGTCAGAAGAGTTGAAGCTGTTATAGCGGTAAAGGGTGAGACAACTCCATATTAAACCCAGCTGATTAAGAATGTTTAAGGTTCATGTGCATGTAAAGGCAGACGTCCAAAAACTTTTGGCAATATAGTGTATCAAGAACACACGGGGTCTCAGAGTTACTTCACTTACAGAACACTACTACAGAACATGACAGAACCTGTTCATGACATCACTCAGCTTGGAGAGACCATTACATGATGTAGAAACCAGACCAGTGCAGTCAGGGGCTGATTAACATACAGCAGCAGGACTTCATTTCACTTTTCTTAATTCATTTAACTTTTTTTGTTGTGTTCAACATAAATGTGTGTGTGTGTGTGTGTGTGTGTGTGGTATATCTATAATGAATAACAAATATTAAATGTTGAGTAATCTGCTGATCTTGGTCTCCTGTTCTCATGATTCTCTGTTATAGATTATCATCTGTTCATATAGATATTCAACACAGAGATATCTCTAATTCTCTCTCTCTCTCCTCCTGTCTGTCTCTTTCTATCTCTCCCCACCACTCCTCCCTCTGCATCTCTCCCTCTCTTTCTCTATCCCTGTCTCTCTATCTCTCTCTCTCCCCCCATATCTCTCTTTAATTCACCCCCCCTCTCTTTTCTCTATTCCCACCCTCTGCATCTCTCTCTCTCTTTCTCTCTCTCCCCACCCCCCCTCTGCATCTCTCTCTCTCTCTCTCTCTCTCTCCATCTTTTTCTCTCTCTCTACCCCTGTCTCTCCATCTCATTCACCCCCCCTCCATCTCTTTATCTCTCTCTCTCCCCCATATCTCTCTTTAATTCACCCCCTCTCTCTTTTCTCTATTCCCCCCTCTGCATCTCTCTCTCTCTTTCTCTCTCTCCCCACCCCCCCCTCTGCATCTCTCTCTCTCTCTCTCTCTCTCTCTCTCTCTCTCTCCAATCTTTTTCTCTCTCTCTACCCCCTGTCTCTCCATCTCATTCACCTCCCCCCCCTCCATCTCTTTATCTCTCTCTGTCCCCCCCGTATTAATTTGTTATGCTCTAAATTGAGCTTTTGGTTCTTCTTCCTGTAATTTCTTTGGAAAAGTCCTGAACTTTTGAAATGAAAGGAAGAACGTTTCTCTGATTCATTTCCGTTCACTTCAGCACTTTATTGCCATAAATTCCAGGAGTTATAATGAGATTTTCTGCAGTAAGAACATCAGAGATAAATAATAGATAAGAGGAGAGATGAGTGACTTTCTTTTTTTACTTGAAGTGAAACAGAGCTTTAATATTTCACCAACATCTCCTTCT
>NC_080714.1:29271758-29274258 GCF_019097595.1 Hemibagrus wyckioides | reverse complement strand
TCAAAAGATCTGCATGAAGATGTTACGTATCGTCCACTGAAGACTTCATCATCACCCAGGAGTCCAGCAGTGCTGGAGATTATGCAAGCTGGACTTTCCTCTGCAAGCCATCAGTCTTTATTTCGTGGTGTTGGTGAGACAGACACTAAAACTGGGCGTTCCTTGAGTTTGAGCTCATTCATAAAAATTCAGGCCACGCCCACACGCAGGCGGGCGTTTTTGAACACAGTTTTTTTCTTTTGAGTTTTGACTTCTTTCCACAAAAAAATAAAAACTTCTTTCATTTTAGATGCTTGCTGTACGGCTGGAGCTCAGTGTGTGTGTGCGCGTGCGCGTGCGCGTTTCAAAGCTCTTTGTATCGGTGTGGGCGGGGCCTGAGTGACATGCAAAAAATCGATGTATCTTTGCGTTTCTTTAATGAGTCAGATTTCAGTTCAGTGAGTAAGCGTTATATATAAACATAAACATAAATATTAATAAATATAAATAAAAAAATATAAAAGTTATATTACAAAGATGATCGCTGCATGCCTGTAAGCGTCACGTGTGCCATTGTCACGTCATCACCCAGCTGGCTGTATAACTGCTTTGTTTATTTATTTATTTATTTATTTGTTTATCTATCTATCTGTTTATTTCCTTGAACAGGGATGTTTATAGATTATTTTATTGTCTCTTCTTCAATCGCGCTCGTGTCCTGGAACACCGTCTCTCTCTGTGGAATGTGTACTGTGACTGCCATCGTGTGGTCTGTCTCTGTAACTGCATCTCAATAATAAAACGATAATAAAATGAACTGCGACGCGAGCAGCACTTCGGTTTGATAGCCTTTATTGTGAATGCTGTGTGTGTGTGATATATGAGGATGGTCACAGTAATTATTTCTGTCACGTTTCTGCTCAGAACCTTCATGCTTTGTTCTCATGTGTAATTATTCTCAGCACACAGAAAAGAGCTCTGCTTTTAATCTATCTGGTCTGGATGAAGAACTTTCCCCAGGAACAGAGGAATGTTGACCTCCTCGTTAAACACCAGCAGGACGAACGGACGCATGGCGTTGAAATTGGTGAAGGAGCGAGAGTACGAGACGCTGCTGCCAGCCGCAGCTTCCACGCCTTTCTCCGTCAGGGAGAGGAACGCGCAGTGCCGAGCTTCACTCAGAGGCATGGAGCTGCTCTGGTCAATCATTCCACACAGGTTAGGGTCAGAAAATAATTCTTGCAGACCTGAGGAAAGACAGATCAGTAAAAAAGTGTGAGGGAGAGATGGAGATATTTGTATAACATGGTTCTGTACAGTGAGCGCTCTCTGACCGAGTTTCTTCAGCAGCTTGAAGAGATTGGTGTTGACCAGCAGCTTCACTTTCGGCAGCGAGACTTCAGACTGCGTGGGAACCACGGTGGCCATCTCCTTCACCATTGCTCTGATGTTAGTGTCGGTCAGCTGGGCCTCCAAGGTCTGCAGCCCTTTTTCACCCTCAGAAGCGGGCAGCAGGATGTACAGACTGTTCTTCCCCGTCAGAGTGAATTTGCCCACCTGAAGGACGAGTGTGTGTTTCTGTTAAAGACTCAGATTTAATCATGTACACACACACACACACACACACACATACACACACACACACTGCATCCCAGACCTCCAAAAGAGAGAGGAAGAGAGAGTGAAAGAGAGGATAGATGGACAGATTGGTGGATGGACAGATGGATGGATGGATAGACGGATGGATAGATAAATGGATGGATGCAGGGGCGGACTTAGTGATTTGGGGGCCCTAAGCGATTCCAGGTATGGGAATCTCGCACATGTGCATTACGATAGGAACATTCCACTATTCATGAATCATGGGGGGGCCCGCATTTGAAAAGATGTAATAATAACGTTAAAATCTTAATGGTTATAGACAGACCACACAATATACGATAGAAAAGTAATAAGTACTATATTATTTATATAGGCTTCTTGGAATTGGTCGGGGCCTCCTAATTCCCTGGGGCCCTAAGCGGCTGCTTACCTCGCTTATTGGTTAAGTCCACCCCTGGATGGATGGGCAGATGGATGGAGGTATGTATGGATAAATGGATGGATGGGTGTATAGATGTATGTATGGATAGATAGATGGATGGATGAACGGATGTAAGTATGGATAAATGGATGGATGGATGGAGTGGAATTCAGAAAAACTAGAATATTTTATGAACAGGGTGAGACTGGACAGTGTGCCGTACTGAAACCTGTGGAATGTAAATAGTCCCTGAATGGTGGAGTAAGATGGAGATGGCACCAGAGGATGAGGAAATGAGAAAGAACGAGACACTTGGAGCCGGTGATGAAGCTTGGGAATCAGACGATGATCAGAAGGTACAACAGGACACTGAGGAATAGTGAAGCTAGGGGACGGAGAGAACCTGGACAACACAGACTAATGAATCTAGAACATACAGAACAATAATAACTCAGGAGAAGAGAACAAGTGGAATCTAGATGGAGAGAGTGAAGGAGA
>NC_080714.1:29241758-29266758 GCF_019097595.1 Hemibagrus wyckioides | reverse complement strand
AGAGGAGCTGTACAGAAGTATAGGAACATAGAAGAAAAATCATGAATTTTAAAGCTATTATTTATCTCTAACGTTTATCCCTAATGATCTAGCCTGAGGTTACGCTGGTGAGGAAAAAACTCCCTGAGATGATGAGATGATCTTCACCCCCCACCCCTCCAACTTTCAGAAAATGGACTTCATGAACCTCTACAAGAAAATCCCAGATGTTTGAAGCTTTATGAGCCATGGTGGTGGGAGCATCATGCTGTTTGGTTCTCACCGCCTTTCCTTTTGTTTTTATTTATATAAATTAATTTGATATTTACAGTTTGGGGATTTTTTCTTCTAGAACCGTACCCTGGACTTGTTCGGATGGCTCCTTGGTCTTTATGATGGCTTGTGTTTCGGTTTGTTCTACTTGAGGAACCACTGAATTTCTACTGCAGTCAGGTGAGACTTTATTAGCAATTAAGCGTGTCTTATGATTAGGGATTGATTAAGTTTGTTTGATTAATAATTTCACAAACTACACTGATTTTTCCTTCAACTTCATCATTATGGACTTTAGCTCATTTACATAAAATTGCACTTAAATTCCAGATGGTAATTCTACAAAAAAGTGTAAGAGGGGGTGAATACTTATGCACACCTCTGTAGAGCTCATTTATCATCATTTCAATCATTTAAGTGGTTTTATTTGATGAATCTCAGCTTTCATGTGAGTTATATAAAGATTAGGAACATTTTTGAGTTCTTATCTCTTCTTATTCTTGAGTTTTTTACAGAATTATTTCCCCCCAGTTTTATTTGCCTTCAGGATGAACTTTAGACTTTAACTTCTCTGTTTACTTACCCCCCAAAACAGCAGGAGAATGAAACCACGCAACATGATGGTGCAACTTCTGCTTCAATTAAACCCAAACAGAGAAATAAATCAATACACACACACACACACAGCTTGAATCAAGAGTACAGCAGATATAATACACAACTCAAATCATACACAATTAAATCATGTTTAAATATTGCAGATGTGTGTGTGTGTGTGTTGTGTGTATGATGTGAGGAAGGAGTCTCCAGTGTCAGTGCTGTGAAGCTGGTACATCTTTATAGTTTCTCAGTCACATGACCAGCTGAAATTATTTTTCTTTTATTATTAACTTAAAAAGTTTCAAAAAAGTACGACGTGTCATTATGTAATAAATAAGAAAATTTGCTGCAGTGTCAGAGGAACAAAACACATGAGGAACATGCGGTCAGAGAGAAATTATCAACTTCAGCTTCCGTAATTTAACTTTTTCACATCACTCTGCCACTTGGTATTTTACTGTCTCACACACACACACACACACACACACACACACACACATACACACACACACACACACACACACATACACACACACACACACACACACTTATTTGACAGAAATCTGAAGGTCTGCATAAAAAGTCTTGAAGGTAAAAGTGAACGTACCTGAAGAGCTGTGACCATAAACTGTTTACAAGTTCAGTGTGTGTGTCTGTGTATGTGTGTGTGAGACAGAGAGAGAGAGAGAGAGAGAGAGAACTGATTCTTCATTACTGATTGGTGAATTATTACTCATATGTTTGTTGATTTGGAGATTTTGTTGTTTGCACAGTTTCTTTTTTTTTCCAGATTTACTGAAAATCATGTGACCAAATTTTGGCACTTCTCCTTTTTTTCCTGATAAAGTCTGCAGTGCAGTTCGATTCATGATGTTCGACGTTAGCATTTCTGTGAGATCTGCAGTAATAACACTACATTCTCACACTCTGTATCACAGACCTGACTTTCTGATGCTTACAAAATTTGTGGCCAAAAAAATGCTTCTTCCTGTAAAAGTCTTGACTTTTTGACTGCACTTATCGATGAATCTTATTTCATGGAGATCAACAGATTTATGCTAATTATTGCACTCTGACTTGTCAACCAAATGCTAAGTAGCTAGCAGAATATTTCTAGAAACAATCTCTGTATCTGTCTCTCTGAATAAAGTGGTTTTAGAGCCCAGTGACTCTGTGAGAGAAAAGCTCTGCTACAGATTCTGCTAAGAATTTTAATAAATTAGCTGAACAAGTGAAATAAAACATCAGTCACTTTTCCTCAGTTTAATAAAGGAACAACAGTGAAGTTATAGTATAGTATAGTATAGTATAGTGTAATATAGTATAGTATAGTATAGTATAGTATAGTATAGTATAGTATAGTATAGTGTAATATAGTATAGTATAGTATAGTGTAATATAGTATAGTGTAGTATAGTATAGTATAGTGTAATATAGTATAGTGTAGTGTAGTGTAGTATAGTATAGTATAGTGTAATATAGTATAGTATAGTATAGTATAGTATAGTATAGTATAGTATAGTGTAATATAGTATAGTATAGTGTAATATAGTATAGTGTAGTATAGTATAGTGTAATATAGTATAGTATAGTATAGTATAGTGTAATATAGTATAGTATAGTGTAATAAAGTATAGTGTAATATAGTATAGTGTAATATAGTATAGTATAGTGTAGTATAGTATAGTGTAATATAGTATAGTGTAATATAGTATAGTGTAATATAGTATAGTATAGTGTAATATAGTATAGTGTAGTATAGTATAGTGTAATATAGTATAGTATAGTATAGTATAGTATAGTGTAATATAGTATAGTATAGTGTAATAAAGTATAGTGTAATATAGTATAGTGTAATATAGTATAGTATAGTGTAGTATAGTATAGTGTAATATAGTATAGTGTAATATAGTATAGTATAGTGTAATATAGTATAGTGTAATATAGTATAGTGTAGTATAGTATAGTATAGTGTAATATAGTATAGTATAGTGTAATATAGTATAGTGTAATATAGTATAGTATAGTGTAATATAGTATAGTATAGTATAGTATAGTATAGTATAGTATAGTATAGTATAGTATAGTGTAATATAGTATAGTATAGTGTAATAAAGTATAGTGTAATATAGTATAGTGTAATATAGTATAGTATAGTGTAATATAGTATAGTGTAATATAGTATAGTGTAGTATAGTATAGTATAGTGTAATATAGTATAGTATAGTATAGTGTAATATAGTATAGTATAGTGTAATAAAGTATAGTGTAATATAGTATAGTGTAATATAGTATAGTATAGTGTAATATAGTATAGTGTAATATAGTATAGTGTAGTATAGTATAGTATAGTGTAATATAGTATAGTATAGTGTAATATAGTATAGTGTAATATAGTATAGTGTAGTATAGTATAGTATAGTATAGTATAGTGTAATATAGTATAGTGTAGTATAGTATAGTATAGTGTAATATAGTATAGTGTAGTATAGTATAGTATAGTGTAGTATAGTATAGTATAATATAGTATAGTGTAGTATAGTATAGTGTAATATAGTATAGTGTAGTATAGTATAGTATAGTATAGTATAGTGTAATATAGTATAGTGTAATATAGTATAGTGTAGTATAGTATAGTGTAATGTAGTATAGTGTAGTATAGTATAGTGTAATATAGTATAGTGTAGTATAGTATAGTGTAATATAGTATAGTGTAATATAGTATAGTATAGTGTAATATAGTATAGTGTAGTATAGTATAGTATAGTGTAATATAGTATAGTGTAATATAGTATAGTGTAGTATAGTATAGTGTAATATAGTATAGTGTAATATAGTATAGTGTAGTATAGTATAGTATAGTGTAATATAGTATAGTGTAGTATAGTATAGTATAGTGTAATATAGTATAGTGTAGTATAGTATAGTGTAATATAGTATAGTGTAATATAGTATAGTGTAATATAGTATAGTATAGTGTAATATAGTATAGTGTAGTATAGTATAGTGTAATATAGTATAGTGTAGTATAGTATAGTATAGTGTAATATAGTATAGTGTAGTATAGTATAGTGTAATATAGTATAGTGTAGTATAGTATAGTATAGTGTAATATAGTATAGTGTAGTATAGTATAGTGTAATATAGTATAGTATAGTGTAATATAGTATAGTGTAGTATAGTATAGTGTAATATAGTATAGTGTAATATAGTATAGTGTAGTATAGTATAGTGTAATATAGTATAGTGTAGTATAGTATAGTATAGTGTAATATAGTATAGTGTAATATAGTATAGTGTAGTATAGTATAGTGTAATATAGTATAGTGTAATATAGTATAGTGTAATATAGTATAGTGTAGTATAGTATAGTGTAATATAGTATAGTGTAATATAGTATAGTGTAATATAGTATAGTGTAGTATAGTATAGTGTAATATAGTATAGTATAGTGTAATATAGTATAGTGTAGTATAGTATAGTGTAATATAGTATAGTGTAGTATAGTATAGTGTAATATAGTATAGTGTAATATAGTATAGTGTAATATAGTATAGTGTAGTATAGTATAGTGTAATATAGTATAGTGTAATATAGTATAGTGTAATATAGTATAGTGTAGTATAGTATAGTGTAATATAGTATAGTGTAGTATAGTATAGTGTAGTATAGTATAGTGTAATATAGTATAGTGTAATATAGTATAGTGTAATATAGTATAGTGTAGTATAGTATAGTATAGTGTAATATAGTATAGTGTAGTATAGTATAGTGTAATATAGTATAGTGTAGTATAGTATAGTGTAATATAGTATAGTGTAATATAGTATAGTGTAATATAGTATAGTGTAGTATAGTATAGTGTAATATAGTATAGTGTAATATAGTATAGTGTAATATAGTATAGTGTAGTATAGTATAGTGTAATATAGTATAGTGTAATATAGTATAGTGTAATATAGTATAGTGTAGTATAGTATAGTGTAATATAGTATAGTGTAGTATAGTATAGTGTAATATAGTATAGTGTAGTATAGTATAGTGTAATATAGTATAGTGTAATATAGTATAGTGTAATATAGTATAGTGTAGTATAGTATAGTGTAATATAGTATAGTGTAAGTATAGTAATAGTGTAATATAGTATAGTGTAGTATTATAGTGTAATATAGTATATAGTGTAATAGTATAGTGTAGTAAGTATAGTGTAATAGTCAAGTGTAATATAGTATAGTGTAGTATAGTATAGTGTAGTATAGTATAGTGTAATATAGTATAGTGTAATATAGTATAGTGTAGTATAGTATAGTGTAATATAGTATAGTGTAGTATAGTATAGTATAGTGTAATATAGTATAGTATAGTGTAATATAGTATAGTGTAGTATAGTATAGTGTAATATAGTATAGTGTAGTATAGTATAGTGTAATATAGTATAGTGTAGTATAGTATAGTATAGTGTAGTATAGTATAGTGTAATATAGTATAGTGTAGTATAGTA
The DNA here is from genome assembly GCF_019097595.1 of Hemibagrus wyckioides. Classification (NCBI taxonomy): domain Eukaryota; kingdom Metazoa; phylum Chordata; class Actinopteri; order Siluriformes; family Bagridae; genus Hemibagrus; species Hemibagrus wyckioides. The sequence goes on along the minus strand of NC_080714.1, from coordinate 29,261,405 downwards.
TAGTATAGTGTAGTATAGTATAGTGTAATATAGTATAGTGTAGTATAGTATAGTATAGTGTAATATATTATAGTGTAATATAGTATAGTGTAGTATAGTATAGTGTAATATAGTATAGTGTAATATAGTATAGTATAGTATAGTATAGTATAGTATAGTATAGTATAGTGTAGTATAGTATAGTGTAGTATAGTATAGTGTAATATAGTATAGTGTAGTATAGTATAGTATAGTGTAGTATAGTATAGTGTAATATAGTATAGTGTAGTATAGTATAGTATAGTGTAATATATTATAGTGTAATATAGTATAGTGTAGTATAGTATAGTGTAATATAGTATAGTGTAATATAGTATAGTATAGTATAGTGTAGTATAGTATAGTGTAATATAGTATAGTGTAGTATAGTATAATGTAATATAGTATAGTATAGTGTAATATAGTATAGTGTAGTATAGTATAGTATAGTGTAATATATTATAGTGTAATATAGTATAGTGTAGTATAGTATAGTGTAATATAGTATAGTGTAATATAGTATAGTGTAGTATAGTATAGTATAGTGTAGTATAGTATAGTGTAATATAGTATAGTGTAGTATAGTATAGTATAGTGTAATATATTATAGTGTAATATAGTATAGTGTAGTATAGTATAGTGTAATATAGTATAGTGTAATATAGTATAGTATAGTATAGTGTAGTATAGTATAGTGTACAATATAGTATAGTGTAGTATAGTATAATGTACTATAGTATAGTATAGTGTAATATAGTATAGTGTAGTATAGTATACGTATCGTGTAATATATTATAGTGTAATATAGTATAGTGTAGTATAGTATAGTGTAATATAGTATAGTGTAATATAGTATAGTATAGTATAGTATAGTATAGTATAGTATAGTATAGTATAGTATAGTATGGTATGGTACTGTATGGTATAGTATAGTATAGTATAGTATAGTATAGTATGGTATGGTGCTGTATGGTATAGTATAGTATAGTATAGTATAGTATAGTATAGTATAATATAGTATAATATAGTATGGTAAGGTATGGTATAATATGGTATCATGTGGAAGTTTAAATGATAGAATGAATAAAGCTGAAGGGCTTTAACAATACTACTACTACTAATAATAATAATAAGAAGAAGAAGATTTGTGTTTAATGGGATGTTTTCATGATTCTAACATGTTGATGAAGTGAGAAAAGATCAGGTGATGACGACAATACCAGAAAAAAATTCAGATGAATAACAATGCTACAGTTCCTACTAAATAATTACATTTAAAGAGCTGAGAAGAATTAGAGACAAGAGAATCACAGTGTAGCTATCAGACACTGGGCAGAGTGGAGGAGGTTTGTCCACACACACACACACGCACACACACACGCACACACACACACATACACGCACACACACACACCTGCACACGCCTGCACACACACACACCTGCACACACACCTGCACACACACACACCTGTCACACACTGTCTACACGCCTGTCTGCCTACCACACTGCACACCACCACCTGCCTGCCACCTGTCTGCACACCACCTGTCTGCGTACACACACACATACCTGACACCACCACCTTGTACACACGCACACACCTGCACACACACACAATCTGTCTGCCTGCACACCACACACACTGTCCTCGCCTGTATACACACACACCTGTCTACACACATACACATACACACCTTACACACACACACACACACACACCTACATACACACACACACATACACGCATACACATATATAATCACATACTGCACACACACATATATATATATGTATTTTATATAACACACACACACACATGCACACATGCACATACACATACATGCACACACACACACACACATACACATACACGCACACACACGCACACACACACACACATGCACACATGCACATACACATACATGCACACACACACACACACATACACATACACGCACACACACACACACACACACACACATACACATGCACATACACGCACACACACACACACACACACACACACACACACACACATACACATACACGCACACACACACACATACACGCGCACACGCACACACACATACACGCACACGCACACACACACACACATACACGCACACACGCACACGCACACACATACACGCACACACACACACACGCACACACACACGCACACACACACACACACAATTGCAAAAGTGTGTCCATCTGAGAAAGGCCACTCTCTCTCTCTCTCTCTCTCTCTCTCTCACACACACACACACACACTTTTTCTCATTCAGTTTTGGAGTCTAAAAATTTTATCGTGTGTGTGTGTGTGTATGGAGACTCCCTATCTACATGCTGAAGGCTGCTCACCTGCAGAACCAGAGATAATCCTTGTGAAATTGTTTCACATTCAAAGAAGGAGGGACGGAAGGACAGAGAGAGAGAGAGAGAGAGAGAGAGAGAGAGAGTACTGTGTCTTATTATAGAATTTTATAGAATTAATGGATGAATCTTTGCCGCTTCATTCAGTTTCTGCTGAGAGAACTTTCTGGACAAAACATCTACTCAGACTTGATTAAATCTGTGTAAAGATTTTGCTCGACACATTCTGACAGCACACACATGTTGTTGTTGATGATGTTGTTTTGATTAATGGTACTAAAAAGTGAACACTTTTCCTCTCTGAACAGACTTTTCCTCCGAGTCTCACTCCAGTCCACGGGGGAAGAGTTTTTCAGGACTGACAGAAGTGTTTGTGTGTTAATGAAAGCTGGGTGAAAACACTGACCTTCTGCTTTCTTTGCTGTGGTGTATGAGCGGGTCATCTGAGCTTCATTACTGATAAAACATGAAGGTTACTGAGATATAAGTTATTTACAGATGCAGAAAGGTCAGAGATCTGCGTTCTAACAGCAGCGTGGAGGAGAAGATGCAGGGATCTGCAGCGGGCAGTGTCCACACCGCTCTCGTTCGGTCAGCTTCAAACTCATGAAACACACACTCCACACATTCAAGACTTTATCCAAGATAATAAGATACAAAAGATTTATAATTTATAACAACAAATGTGCAAACATGTCACTGAAAAACATTCGCTAATGCAGTCTGAATGTCCATCACAAATCAACTGGACAGTGTTCTGAAGGTCAGCATGAAAGAAAAAAACCTGACTTCTATTTTAGTAAAAAGTTTGTTCTGAGAAAAATAAAAATCTCTTGTAGTGCACTGGACGGATTCACCCTGCACTCAGGATTCACAGAGAGAGCTGATCAAGTGGGCGGGGCCTGCAACAGAAAAGGGGTGGGTCTGGATGTTGGAATAGTGTTAACGGGATTCTATATTATTACGTTGATTTGTTCGTCATGTTTACGAAATATTTTAATAATCGTTCACTGATTCCTCTGAAGTTGGTGACGTTCGTTAACGTGAGCTGTTACTATGGAAACGATAAGGCATCAATAAGGTATCACCTTCTGACCAATCAGAGAGCAGAACTCAGCTGTGTGGAGTGAACCGTTCATGTGTCTTTTGTGCCGATTGTAAAAAGCTAACCAATCTGTATGTTATTTTTTCACGGCTAATTTTCAGAGCGTTGTTAAATAAACAGCTGAAATATGAACATATGGAAATGAAACAGCACTAGCTAGGTGCTAGCTAGGTGAAACCATGGAGTCAGAAACACCACCAAGCAGCCAACCTTTAGAACAAACTAAATAAAACAGCTAATAAAAGTGCGTCAGTGTGAAATTTCTTGTGTTCAACTTTAAAGCTAACGAAAGACGCTCTTCTTCAATCCCTGACCAGTCATCCATCAGTTCTGTGCCTTTATTTACAGTGGTGTTTACGGCACGTTTAGTTCAGATTAACATTCAGCTAGCAACAGTTCGTTCACTTAGCTAACCATGCTAGTTAGCTTGTTGTTTTTTTTTTTGCTAAAAAAGCTAACTGTGTTGAGATGCTAGCGATCGTGTGCAATTAGTGCAATGCAGCTGATGACGTTCATGACATCCAAACATCATCATAATGTGACGCGTGAGTGAATTCCACGCTCAGGCTAGCGCAGCTGCTTTCTGAAGTGCAGTTTAAAAACACAAAATAAAAAAGTCCAAATCTGTTTCTATATCAATTAGCATTAGCGCATTAACTATTTGACTATTACCATTCTTTTGGGAAAAAAAAAATATTGGTGCTACATGCTACTGTATCAAAAATAAACACAAAACAAAGGCCACATTGCAGGAAAAATATTAGCATTAGCGTAATTAGCAATGGATATCCGCTGAGCTCATTTAAATGAGCTTGATAAATATTCATTTCTAACTGATGCTAATGTGAGCACTATGTTTTTGGACAGCTGATGGAAGACAGAGTTTCAGTCACGTCGTTTCCTCTGGTGCTTTAAGCGGTGACTGGACTTGGGGATTTGTTTTCTGCTAGGCTGCAGTGCAGTGAGCGCGAGCTTCCTCTGGTACAGCGCTCGCTCCGTTAGCTTTTCCAGGAATTTCTCCGGTTCATTTTTAAACTGGTTCGCGTCGTAGCGTCTGAGAAACATCGGCCAGGACGAATACTCCTGCAGAACCACAGAAAGAAAATGCCTGTTTTTTTTAAAAAACTAAACACTTTACTAACAATTACAGTGTTGATTAAACAACGGCGCTTAATAAATTAACAGAATTTAAATATTTAATGTAGCTCGCGGTCATTAAAGAAACTATTTTTACATGCACTAAGATTCAAACAGGAAAATTAAACTCAACAACATTAAACAGTGTTTATTAAGTTAGGCTCCACCCACTATCCTTCTCTAGCCCCACCCCCTGCCCTTTGTGATGTCACAGTAGTGTGTGTGTGTGTGTGGGTATGTACAGCGTGTGGTGTGTGTCGTCGCTCTCGCTTGGGTTTGGCGCAGTAATGCTCCAGGTGCTGCAGGTCGCATCCTCGCACACAGCACTGCTCCACGATTCCTTTACCTCTACGCCGAGGACCTGCGGTCCGCACTGCTCCAGGATGACCTACACACACACACACACACACACACACACCCATGTGAACCAGGCGCTTGCTTTTCTGATCCTGATTCTCTGACGTCAGCGTCTTCACTCAGATCTCCAAAGGCCTTTCACCCTGTTCTTCAATCAAGGACACATCCACCTGTCTGTCTCTCTAGAGATATCTCTCTCACTCTCTCTCTCTCTCTCTCTCTCTCTCTCTCTCTCTCTCATCTCTTTCTTTAGTCTCACCACAGCCCTGTCTTTCTCTTCAGATTGGTCTCTCTTTAATGTCTTGGTCTCTCCAGACCTGTCTCTCTCCCCAGCTCTGTCTCACTCTCTTTCTTTTGTTTATTTCTCTACTGACCTCTCACTTTCCTGTCTCCATCTCACGTCTCTCTCCAATCTCTCTGAACACAGTTCTACAATGTACAGTATGTGTGTGTGTATGTGTGTGTGTGTGTGTAGTACCTCTGTAAAACCCTCTGTCTCCACACACAAACTGTAGATCAGCAATGAGCTCCACTCCACACCGAGGTTTTGCTGAGTGAGCAAGTTCAGGCAGCAGCACACACACCAACAGTGTGAACAACACACACACACTCCTCCAACACAACACCTGCACAGGACACACACATCTGCAGCGTATCAACAGAGTGAAAACACACACTCAAAAACACAAAGTGCCCATTTGTATGTCTCTGTTACACAAATTCATACACTATACACACTCATACACGCTATACACACTACACACACTATACACACTCATACACACTATACACACTAATACACACACTATACACACTCATACACACTATACACACTACACACACTATACACACTCATACACACTATACACACTACACACACTATACACACTCATACACACTACACACACTACACACACTATACACACTCATACACTACACACACTACACACACTATACACACTATACACACTATACACACTACACACACTATACACACTCATACACACTATACACACTACACACACTATACACACTACACACACTATACACACTCATACACACTATACACACTACACACACTATACACACTCATACACACTATACACACTATACACACTCATACACACTATACACACTACACACACTATACACACTCATACACTACACACACTACACACACTATACACACTCATACACACTATACACACTACACACACTATACACACTCATACACACTATACACACTCATACACACTACACACACTATACACACTACACACACTATACACACTCATACACACTATACACACTACACACACTATACACACTCATACACACTATACACACTACACACACTATACACACTCATACACACTATACACACTCATACACACTATACACACTACACACACTATACACACTACACACACTATACACACTACACACACTATACACACTCATACACACTATACACACTATACACACTATACACACTCATTCACACTATACACACTCATACACACTATACACACTACACACACTATACACACTCATACACACTCATACACACTACACACACTATACACACTCATACACACTACACACACTATACACACTCATTCACACTATACACACTCATACACACTCATACACACTATACACACTACACACACTATACACACTCATACACACTATACACACTCATACACACTATACACACTACACACACTATACACACTACACACACTATACACACTCATACACACTATACACACTATACACACTATACACACTCATTCACACTATACACACTCATACACACTATACACACTACACACACTATACACACTCATACACACTCATACACACTACACACACTATACACACTCATACACACTACACACACTATACACACTCATTCACACTATACACACTCATACACACTCATACACACTATACACACTACACACACTATACACACTCATACACACTACACACACTATACACACTCATACACACTATACACACTCATTCACACTATACACATTCATACACACTATACACACTACACACACTATACACACTCATACACACTACACACACTATACACACTCATACACACTATACACACTATACACACTACACACACTATATACACTCATACACACTATACACACTCATACACACTATACACACTACACACACTATACACACTACACACACTATACACACTCATACACACTATACACACTACACACACTATACACACTCATTCACACTATACACACTCATACACACTCATACACACTATACACACTATACACACTCATACACACTATACACACTACACACACTATACACACTCATACACACTATACACACTCATTCACACTATACACATTCATACACACTATACACACTCATACACACTATACACACTCATACACACTCATACACACTATACACACTATACACATTCATACACACTATACACACTACACACACTATACACACTCATACACACTACACACACTATACACACTATACACACTACACACACTATATACACTCATACACACTATACACACTCATACACACTATACACACTACACACACTATACACACTACACACACTATACACACTCATACACACTATACACACTATACACACTCATACACACTATACACACTATACACACTACACACACTATACACACTCATTCACACTATACACACTCATACACACTATACACACTACACACACTATACACACTCATACACACTCATACACACTATACACACTCATACACACTATACACACTACACACACTATATACACTCATACACACTATACACACTACACACACTATACACACTACACACACTCATACACACTATATACACTCATACACACTATATACACTCATACACACTACACACACTATTCACACTATACACACTCATTCACACTCATACACACTCATACACACTATACACACTACACACACTATTCACACTATACACACTCATTCACACTATATACACTCATTCACACTATACACACTACACACACTATATACACTCATACACACTATACACACTCATACACACACTATACACACTCATACACACACTATACACACTCATACACACTACACACACTATACACACTCATACACACTATACACACTACACACACTATACACACTCATACACACTATACACACTACACACACTATACACACTCATACACACTATACACACTACACACACTATACACACTATACACACTCATACACACTATACACACTACACACACTATACACACTCATACACACTCATACACACTATACACACTCATACACAATATACACACTCATACACACTCATACACACTATACACAGTATACACACTCATACACACTATACACACTCATACACACTACACACACTACACACACTCATACACACTATACACAGTATACACACTCATACACACTATACACACTCATACACACTACACACACTCATACACACAATACACACTCATACACACTATACACACTACACACACTATACACACTCATACACACTATACACACTAATACACACACTATACACATTCATACACACTAATACACACACTATACACATTCACACACACTATACACACTCATACACACTCACACACACTTATACACACTCATACACACTCACACACACTTATACACACTATACACACTCATACACACTATACACACTATACACACTCATACACACTATACACACTCATTCACACTATACACATTCATACACACTATACACACTACACACACTATACACACTTATACACACTACACACACTATACACACTCATACACACTATACACACTCATACACACTATACACACTACACACACTATATACACTCATACACACTATACACACTCATACACACACTATACACACTCATACACACACTATACACACTCATACACACTATACACACTATTCACACTATACACACTCATACACACTATATACACTCATACACACTACACACACTATTCACACTATACACACTCATTCACACTCATACACACTCATAAACACTATACACACTACACACACTACACACACTATTCACACTCAATCACACTCATACACACTCATACACACTATACACACTACACACACTATTCACACTATACACACTCATTCACACTATACACACTACACACACTATATACACTCATACACACTATACACACTCATACACACACTATACACACTATATACACTCATACACACTATATACACTCATACACACTACACACACTATTCACACTATACACACTCATTCACACTCATACACACTCATACACACTATACACACTACACACACTATTCATACTATACACACTCATTCACACTATATACACTCATTCACACTATACACACTACACACACTATATACACTCATACACACTATACACACTCATACACACACTATACACACTCATACACACTATACACACTCATACACACTCATACACACTACACACACTATACACACTCATACACACTACACACACTATACACACTCATACACACTATACACACTACACACACTATACACACTCATACACACTATACACACTACACACACTATACACACTATACACACTACACACACTATACACACTCATACACACTACACACACTATACACACTCATACACACTATACACACTCATACACACTATACACACTCATACACACTACACACACTACACACACTCATACACACTATACACACTCATTCACAATATACACACTCATACACACTCATACACACTATACACACTATACACACTCATACACACTACACACACTCATACACACAATACACACTCATACACACTATACACACTACACACACTATACACACTCATACACACTATACACACTACACACACTATACACACTCATACACACTATACACACTAATACACACACTATACACATTCATACACACACTATACACATTCATACACACTAATACACACACTATACACATTCACACACACTATACACACTCATACACACTCACACACACTTATACACACTATACACACTCATACACACTACACACACTATACACACTCATACACACTATACACACTCATTCACACTATACACACTCATACACACACTATACACACTATTCACACTATACACACTCATACACACTATACACACTCATACACACTATACACACTCATACACACTACACACACTATACACACTCATACACACTATACACACTCATTCACACTATACACACTCATACACACTACACACACTATACACACTCATACACACTACACACACTATACACACTCATACACACTATACACACTCATTCACACTATACACACTACACACACTATACACACTCATACACACTACACACACTATACACACTCATACACACACTATACACACTCATACACACTATACACACTCATACACACTATACACACTACACACACTATACACACTCATACACACTATACACACTACACACACTATACACACTCATTCACACTATACACACTCATACACACTATACACACTCATACACACTATACACACTACACACACTATACACACTCATACACACACTATACACACTCATACACACTATACACACTACACACACTATACACACTCATACACACTATACACACTCATACACACTACACACACTATACACACTCATACACACTATACACACTCATTCACACTATACACACTCATACACACTATACACACTACACACACTATATACACTCATACACACTATACACACTATTCACACTATACACACTACACACACTATATACACTCATACACACTCATACACACACTATACACACTCATACACACTATACACACTCATACACACTATACACACTACACACACTATACACACTCATACACACTATACACACTACACACACTATACACACTCATTCACACTATACACACTCATACACACTATACACACACTATACACACTCATACACACTATACACACTACACACACTATATACACTCATACACACTATACACACTCATACACACACTATACACACTCATACACACTATACACACTCATACACACTATACACACTATTCACACTATACACACTCATACACACTATACACACTCATACACACTATACACACTATTCACACTATACACACTCATACACACTATACACACTCATACACACTATATACACTCATACACACTACACACACTATTCACACTATACACACTCATTCATACTCATACACACTCATACACACTATACACACTACACACACTATATACACTCATACACACTATATACACTCATACACACTATACACACTCATACACACACTATACACACTCATACACACTATACACACTCATTCACACTATATACACTCATTCACACTATATACACTACACACACTATATACACTCATACACACTATATACACTCATACACACTATACACACTCATACACACACTATACACACTCATACACACTATACACACTCATACACACTATACACACTCATACACACTACACACACTATACACACTCATACACACTACACACACTATACACACTCATACACACTATACACACTACACACACTATACACACTCATACACACTACACACACTATACACACTCATACACACTACACACACTATACACACTCATACACACTATACACACTATACACACTACACACACTATACACACTATACACACTCATACACACTATACACACTACACACACTATACACACTCATACACACTATACACACTCATACACACTATACACACTCATACACACTATACACACTCATACACAATATACACACTCATACACACTATACACAGTATACACACTCATACACACTCATACACACTACACACACTCATACACACAATACACACTCATACTCATACACACTATACACACTACACACACTATACACACTCATACACACTATACACACTAATACACACACTATACACATTCATACACACACTATACACATTCATACACACTAATACACACACTATACACATTCACACACACTATACACACTCATACACACTCACACACACTTATACACACTCATACACACTCATACACATTCATACACACTAATACACACACTATACACACTCAAACACACACACGTACACACTATACACACATACACATTCATACACACTCATACACACTCACACACACTTATACATACTATACACACTCATACACATTCATACACACTAATACACACTCATACACATTCATACACACTAATACACACACTATATACACTCAAACACACTCGTACACACTATACACACTTATACACACACACACTTGTACACACTATACACATTCATACACACACTCGTACACACTATACACAGTCATACACATTCATACACACACACACTTACACACTATACACACTCATACACACACACACTTGTACACACTATACACACTCATACACACACACACACTTACACACTATACACACTCATACACACACACTTGTACACACTATACACATTCATACACACACACACCTGTACACACTATACACATTCATACACACACTCGTACACACTATACACACTCATACACATTCATACACACTAATACACACACTATACACACTCTACACTACTCACAAAAAGTTAAGGATATTTGTCTTTTGGGTGAAATTTATGGAAAATATAAAAAGTTCACACTACAGTGATATTATATCATAAAAGTAGGACATTTAAGTAGAAGCTGCAATGGTGATTTCCTCATCTCAAACAATTTATTGAAACAAAAGCCAACAACAGTGGTGGGTATACCACAACAAAAAATCTCAATGTCTCAATAATCTGTCATGTGCCCTTGACCATCAATTACAGCTTGACCACGACGTCTCATGCTGTTCACGAGTCGACTTATTGTCTGCTGAGGCATGGCATTCCACTCTTCTTGAAGGGCGGCCCTCAGGTCATTGAGGTTCTGGGGTGCAGGGTTACGAGCCTCTACACGGAGAAAGTGCAGGCCACTCCATTTGAGGTACCCCAGCCTCCAGCAGCCATTCCCTAATGATGCTCCTCGATGAGCTGGAGCATTGTCGTCCATGAAGATGAAATTAGGCCTGTGTTGTTCATGCAGTGGCACAATGACTGGATTAATGATGTTATTCAGGTAGTATTGGTTTGTCACTGTACCATTCACAAGATGTAGGGCAGTTCTGTATTGAGTGGACACACCTGCCCAGACTGTAACACCACCACAACAGTGGCTGATGCATAGCGCTCTCCTTGACGTCTCCAACATCATTGGCGGCCATCGTTTCTGCTCAACGTGAATCGACTTTCATCAGAGAACAGCACTGAGGCCCACCGGTCCCTCGTCCAGTGTAAATGCTCCCTCTTCCAGTCTCTCTGTATCTCTGTCCCAACCTGCTGATGACACTCTGTGACACTCTAAGCTCAGTGGCCACTTCCCTCTGAGAACATCCTGTTTGAAGCCTCACAATGGTGAGGTTCTGTTGATCAGTTGTTAGGTGTGGTCTTGGTCTCATGATGTCAAAATGTGAACAGCATGATGAAGAGGACTGTTTAAATACCAATTCTAATGGAACCAGAAAATTTATTGGTGGATTCATGGATCAAACACCAGTTGTGAATTTTGGCGTTAAGCACCTTGTTAGAGAACAGCAAGTTCTGCAGAAAGTACTGAAACACTGAACAGTTGGACATGTGCATTCAGAAGGGTAGAGAAGGTCAAATTAAGTTCACCTGGAAAGGTTATAGTGCATTTTAGGTGCATCCTGAAATTTCACCCGAAAGACCAATATCCTTAACTTTTTTGTGAGTAGTGTACACACTATACACACTATACATACTATACACACTCATACACACTCATACACACACTTACACACTATACACACACTCATACACACCATACACACTCATACACACTAATACACACTCATACACACTATATACACTATACACACTTATACATACTATACACACTCATACACACTATATACACTATACACACTCATACACACTAATACACACTCATACACACTATATACACTATACACACTTATACATACTATACACACTATATACACACTCATACACACTATACACACTATATACACTATACACACTCATACACACCATACACACTCATACACACTAATACACACTCATACACACTATATACACTATACACACTCATACACACTATATACACTATACACACTCATACACACTAATACACACTCATACACACTATATACACTATACACACTTATACATACTATACACACTATATACACACTCATACACACTATACACACTATATACACTATACACACTCATACACACCATACACACTCATACACACTAATACACACTCATACACACTATATACACTATACACACTCATACACACTAATACACACTCATACACACTATATACACTATACACACTTATACATACTATACACACTCATACACACTATACACACTATATACACTATACACACTCATACACACTAATACACACTCATACACACTATATACACTATACACACTTATACATACTATACACACTATATACACACTCATACACACTAATACACACTAATACACACTCATACACACTCATACACAAACTCGTACACACCATACACACTATACACACTCATACACTCTCATACACAGTCATACACACTTATGAACACACTGTACACACAATACTCATACTATACTCACACTCACACACACACACACACACACACACACACACAATATAAGCACGGTACACATACACGCTCCTTGTTACATGACACAATGATTATAGAGTAATTAGCTCACACACACACACACACACACAAACTTACTTTCTGCTTATTCTTAGAAACCACAGAGCAGTAGTGCGGAGAGAGGAGCTGTGAGGAGGAGAAACTCCTCGACTTTACATTTATTACACTGCCATTTTCTGGAATATAATTTATTTAAATATTTCTTTAATATTTTCTTTAAAATATTTAAAAATGCAAAAAACAAAGTGAACTATTTTTTTTGGGGGGGGGTATAAATAATATATTATTATTATTATTATTATTATTATTATTATTATTATTATTATTATTATTATTATATAACTGATTAAAAATTGATTTTTAATTAAAAACCTTTTTTAAAAATAAAAATATTAAAAAGGTAAAAAATAGTGATCAGTGTTCTTAGTGTTCTATGTTTTATCATCATCCTCATCATCGTCCTCATCATCATCCTTCTTCTTTATGTTATTAACGTGAATCAGAATAAAGAGCGAACAAAAATCATTTCTAGACTGTTTTTCAGAGACAAGACGCTTGAAGAAAAAGATAAAGAAAGTTGAAGGCTGGGTGAAATAAACAGATGATAAGTGTGTGTTCTCTCCCTCTTCTCTCTCTCTCTCTCGCTCACACACATACACACACACACACACACACACACACACACACACTTGAACACACAACATCAAATTAAACTTATTTTAAAACAAACACAGCTGTAATTATGGAGTAATTACTAAAGTGCTACTGCAACATTTCTATAAACACACACACACACACACACACTCTCTCTCTCTCTCTCTCTCTCTCTCTCTCAAAGCATTTTAATGAAGTCTGACAAAATTTCTGCACAGAAGTGTACGTAGAGATATAAAAAAATAAAAAATGTAAAAAAAATTAAAACATTATTTGTCATTATAAATTCAGTAATTAAGTATTTAAGATAACAAATATATAAAAACATTAAGAAATTATTTGTGATTATAAATGCAGCTGTAATTAAATATTTAAAATAACAAGGTATAAAATTAATTCTAATAATATGCCATATTATATAAAATAATATGCAGCATATAATCTGAAAAATCTGAATAGATATATTTAATTAAAAAAAAATTATTAAATGCATTTAAAAACATGTTTAAATTTTGCATTCATGTTCATTTATCAATGTATTTTATTCTTTAGAATACTTTAAATAAAATGATTAAAAGTTTGTTTAAAACCAGATTTAGGGTTTTGTGTGTGTGTGTGTACCTGTAGCGCAGGTGTGACTCCTTGTCGACTGTGTGTCATGACGGCTGCAGACACTGTGTTTCGTATTTCACCGTGTGTGTGTGTGTGTGTGTGTGTGAGACTGTGTGAGTGTGTGTCTTATAGTCAGAGAGGAGGAGCTAGACCTTCAACACACACCCTAATCTAACACCCTGTCCACACACACACACACACTGTAGTAATTAGGAGTGTGTTCCTTGCTGAACTGTGTAGAGGTGGTGTGTGTGTGTGTGTGTGTGTGTGTGTGTGTGTGTGTTGCATTAGAGCCTTTCATTTATTTTTTTCACATGTAAATTTCACAAAGATGCAGAACATTAAATCATCTGATGTCGAGATAAACGTGTGTGACAGAGAGAGAGAGAGAGAGAGAGAGAGAGAGAGAGAGAGAGACGGATGACGGATCAGAGTTTGATAACTAAAGGAATAAAAACTGTTCTAGTTGATTAAGATAATGAAGAGCTTCTGACGTGAACCAAACACAAGATAAACACACACGCACACACACACACACACACACACACAATCACTGTGTTTACTGTGGTTCTGTGTACAGACAGAATGTAATGATGTGATTAGCTGCATGTGGGTCACTCAGATTAACACCAGCATCATCTTCATCATCAACAGTCTCAATACTACTGTTAATAATAATACTACAGAGAGGGGGGGGAGAGAGGGAGAGAGAGAGAGAGAGAGAGAGAGAGAGAGAGTGAGAAAGGGAGAAAGAGAGGGAGAGAGAGAGAGAGAAAGAGAGATAAACAGATGAACAGAATAAATGGAAAGGAAGAGAGGGATATTTGTGATTCATTTTTCTTTATTTAAATCTGAGCTCAGTACTCTTTCATCACCAGCAAAACTTTTTCATATAAAATATTAAAATGTGTGATTTTATATATCAGGTATTTTATATATTATCATATAATATATATAAAAGATCATTATCTTTTCATGATATTCCACAATATTCCAGAGTCTTTCTCTGGGAATGTTCCAGTTTTTAGAAATAAATCAGATCTTTTCAAGTCATTCCCAGAAGATTTTATTTTATTTTATTTTCTTTGTTAAAAATTAAGGTGTGATGTTTTTGTGTCTCTGAGTTCAGCTTTAACACCAACACCAAGACAACACACACACACACACACACACACACAATAACTCTCTCCCTGCAGCAGAGCCCAGAAAACACTCTGATACACCACTGTCCTCAAACTGTGGAGTAACTCACTCTGATAAATGAAGTGATGTGAGAAAGGGTGTGTGTATATATGTGTGTGTCTGTGCAGGCATACAGTGGTAAGGGTGTGTGTGTGTGTGTATGTGTGTTTATATATGTATATGTGTGTATGTATATCTGTGTGTGGTGTGTGTGTGTGTGTGTTCTCTGCTCTCACTGTGTTCTGTAATGTTAGATGTAAGTGTTTGTTGTGTTTCACCCACAGCAGCATAAAGGAGATGGTTTCCACTCAGTGATTGTTTATTAGATACATTTCCTCAATTAATAAACAAACTAAATAACACCTCAGAGTTCATTAGTGTTCCTCAGCAGTCCTTAGCGTTCCTCTGCGTTCCTGAGCGTTCTCGTCAGTGCTGTGAGCTCCTCAGAGTGTTAAGTTTCTCCTCCATCCTCCTGAGTCTTTCTCGGATCCGGTCGATGTTCTCCTTCCGCCTCAGATCGTCATCCGTCTCGTTACTTGCTCGAGGAAACACGGGGTGGAGAAACACGCCTGCTCCCTCACCACGTGCGCTCTGATTGATAGCTTCAGATTGTTCTCCTGCAAGCTGGCGGTGTTCAGACGCTGCAGATGAACCCGAGACACCAGCGAGCAGAGCTTCAGAGCCACCTGCAGAAGCTGGATCTTCAGCTACACGGGGAATCTCACTAAGATACGACTGGACCCAGACTTGTGGGTTCATTACGTGAACGTCCTGTTGGTTTCTGCTGGACAAAACTGGTTCTCCTTCCTCACTCTCAGAAGCTCTTTTGCGCTGAACGTCGCTGACGTGATATTTAACGAATCTTTCATCATCTGTCACGTTTGGCTTCATGTCATTAACTTGAGCAGTTGCAGCTTTAAGGTTTTTATCTTTAGCATTGATCCTCTGTTCCTCAACGTCACTCTGAACATCCACCTTCGTCTCGTCACTTCTGCGGCTCTCGGAAACGTTTCGTTTACAACTTTTCGCTGTCTCTAGTGCGGCCGGACTCTCGGCGCCGGTGCCTCGTCGTTCAGGCAACGCAGAGATCTCACTGTCACTCTCACAGATTTCAACATCATCATCATCATCAACCTCGATGACCTCGACATCACCGTCATCGTCTTTAACCCGAGAGTTTGGATCTACGGCACTTTCCGAACATTTATGTTCTAACAAGGAATCCGTGTCATTGCTAAGTTTACATCGTTTAGCCGTCGAACCGCCAACTGCTACGTCTGAATCTGTCTCCTCCTTCATTTCATCAGAAATCCCGTGTTTACATCTGTTAGCTACATCACCGAACCGATGTCCGCGTGAGTTTCCGATCTCTCGGTCGGTTATGATTACATCATCATCATCATCAACAATTATCAGTTCATCACCATCGTCACCCGTTTCCATGGTGACATCATGACGTTTACAATTAATCGACTTAACATAGTCACTGATTCTCCGTTTGAGGCTTTCACATATTTCCAGCATTTTCTCCACTTGGCTAGCGTTGTTCCCGGCGGCGTTCTCACGGCCTGAGCTCGTGTCGGGAAGGTTCTCGCCGTCGTCGTTTACGTCTATGACCTCGACGTCACTCTCGCAGCGTGAACTCTGACCTCTGCCCGAATGGGTGCTGGCGTGATTTTTAGAATGCGCCTCATCTTCGTTCTCCTCTTCTGTGATGTTTTGGGAAACATCTCCGATCTCAGCAGCAGCGCTGACCGAGGCCATGTCGCCGATTTGACCTTTAACCTCACTTTTATCTCGAGGTCCGTTTGCGTTTGTTCCTGGTAAGTTTGTAAAAAGGAGACGTTTGCAACACGTAGGTTTACCCGCTGAACTGCTGTCGTCAATCATTTTTATTCTGTCGCCGTTATCTGATGAACTTGTTTCATTTCCTGTGTGAGTTTCTGCCTCTGACCTCGCCTCGTCATCACGTCCTCGCTCGCTCACAAATCCCGCGGCACCATCGTCGCTCTCAGGCTCCAGCTTGACTCTTGGTGTGTTGGTGCTTGCGTCTTTCATTGGTGTTTTAACTTCTTCTTCCTCATGTTCTTCTTCTTCTTCCTCATGTTCTTCTCCTTCATGTTCTTCTTCTTCTTCTCTGTTCTTCATCACATCAGCTTCTCTCTCCTTTAACACCTCTGCACCAGTGCCATCTTCACTCCTATTCCCGTCAGTGATGTCATCATCCTGCAGCGAATAAAAAATCAGTTGTTATTTAAT
>NC_080714.1:29216758-29224258 GCF_019097595.1 Hemibagrus wyckioides | reverse complement strand
GGTAAACTTCACTTCTGAAGGATCTCTCGGTGGAATTAGAACTGATTCTGCAGATTTTATATATTTTATTTGAGTTCTACTGAAATTTAACACTATTAAATATTCAGTTAGAGGCAAATGAGCATTTTTTCAATGTAAATAAAAAACAACAATACAATTAATTATAGTTATTGCTCTTCTTATTATTATGCTAAACTTTTAATTAACTAGGTACTAACTGTTTATTCTTCACTCTCTTTTTTAGATATGTGGGTCTGCATCATTGATGAGGTCATTTTAGCGACTGCGGAGTGTTGATGACAACGAGGAAGTGACTCTCATCTAAAACCAATCAGAGAGCAGATAATCATCTACTGACCGCCTGGAGCGTTGGGTTGATTTTTTGGGGCTAGCTGAAACTTCTAATTGTGTTTATCTGTTCCGTTTTCTTTGTGCTGGTTTCTGGGTTTTCGTTTTTTTGTCTTCTGTTTTCTGTCCATTTGTAAATGAGGACTCGATGTGTTTCCTGAGATTTAAATAAATGAAATAAAAAGGTTTACATTCTGAATTCCTGGTGCACCTAGTGGTCAGAAAATGGGAACTACAACAAGTGCTAATAGAGGGGCAGGATTCACGCTGCCCTGTGCTTGGCCTACAGAATGATGGGGGTGGGGGAGGGGCAGCAGACAGAACAGTTAATAATATTAACACTTCTGTGTTCATCTCGCACACGGTGACCATGGTGATGGGAAACACACCTCCAGGGGGGAGAGAGAGAGAGAGAAGGAGAGAGAGAGAGGCAAAGAGAGAGAGAGAGAGAGAGAGAGAGAGAGAGAGAGAGATCTTCTCACTTTACAAGATCACCTGGTCTCACTTTACACGACTCAGAGGTCAGAGATCCTGGACCTGCTGCAGCAGTACTGTCAGACCTGGGCCCTGACCGTCAACTTTAAAAAGACAAAAAATGTCATCTTTCAGAAAAGATCCAGATGTCACGGAAACACAACACAGCTTACCATAGGAACACACAAAATAGAAAACTGCAAAGAGTACAGCTACTTAGGACTGAAACTGAGTTCCACAGGAAGTTTCAGTCCAGCAGTGAATGAGGTGACCGAGATCACACGCAGGGCGTTCTACACCATCAAAAAACAAATACAGATTCACATCCCAATTCCAATCTGGATCAAATTATTCCAACTATATCATCAGCCAATAATCCAACTATATTCTGCTGTATGGGAGTGAGGTCTGGGGGCCACTGACACACCAACCCTTCACACAATGGGATAAACATCCAGCTGAAATCATCCACACACAATTCTGTAAATCCATTCTACAAATCCACAGGAACACCACAAACACCGGCTGCCGAGACGAATCAGGCCGATTCCCACTGCTGCTCCAAATTCAGAAAAGATCCATCAAATATCATTTCCACCTAAAACACAGTGACCCTCAGAGCTCTCACTACAAACACAGTGACCCTCAGAGCTATCACTACAAACACAGTGACCCCCAGAGCTCTCACTACAAACACAGTGACCCTCAGAGCTCTCACTACAAACACGGTGACCCTCAGAGCTATCACTACAAACACAGTGACCCCCAGAGCTATCACTACAAACACAGTGACCCCCAGAGCTATCACTACAAACACGGTGACCCTCAGAGCTCTCACTACAAACACAGTGACCCTCAGAGCTCTCACTACAAACACAGTGACCCTCAGAGCCATCACTACAAACACAGTGACCCTCAGAGCTCTCACTATAAAACCCTGCAGTCCCCTCACCCGGCTGGTCCTGACCCTCAGCTCACCAACACACACTAACACACTTCTACATCAGGAGCAGCTGCACACATCAGACCTCACCACATTATAACACAACAACAACACAACTACATCACACACTGGAACACACACACACACACACACACATACAAAGTAAAATGCAGTGCTACAGTACACTGTAGCTGAATACCTGAGCACAGTGACTGACCACCAGCACAGAACCACACTGACCAGGTACAGACTCAGCGCACACACACTGGCCATGGAGACGGGCCGCTATAAGAAATCATGGCTCCCTACAGAGCAGAGAGTGTGTACACAGTGGAACAGCAACACAGTCGACACAGAGCTGCACTTGAACTGAATGCAAAGAATTCCAACATCTACGTCAAATATAACCCCCCCCACACACACACACAGCCCTGTTTGTCTTAAGATCTAATTAATTATATTTATTATATTCTCTCTTATTTATGTTCCTGTGTTTCTGTGTTCCTGGAAACTCAGTGTTCTTAGTAATGTGTTTGTTAATAAGAGATGTTCTCTTTACATCAATGCTTTGGCAATACTGTTCATGTATATGGTCAGAGGGAGAGAGAGAGAGAGAGAGAAAGGGAGAGAGAGAGAGATAGAGAGAGTGAGAGAGAGAGCGAGAGAGAGAGAGAGTGAGAGAGAGAGGGAGTGAGAGAGAGATAGAGAGAGAGAGCGAGAGAGAGAGAGAGAGAGAGAGATAAACTCACTTTTTTTTTATTTTGTTTTAAAATCGTGAGTTTAGTTATATTTGCACAACGTCTATTAACAGGAATGTGATCTGGGACACGCCCACTAATTCAGCTTTAAATGAGAAAGAGTTTCTGCATTTCCTGTTACTCTCATCTCAGATGATTTTCAGGTATGTTCTCAGTGTGTGTGTGTGTGTGTGTGTGTCAGAGAGTCACAGAGGCATATCAGAAAGTTATTTCATTTCTTCAATGAATAGAAAGTAATTATATATAATAACATGTAATTACACACATACATATATAATTAATGATCTATACAGATATTTAATTATACATGGAATTTTCATTTTTTAAGAAATAATAATTGACTGATTGTTGAATACTAATGCTGGTTTTTGAGTGTAAACTTTGACCTTTTTGTTCTTTTACACCAGTTTGTCCTCTGCTCCTCCTCGTCCAGTCAGGATGCGTTCCTCTGTGGTTCTCCTCCTGATGTTTGGTAACTAAAGTCACTATTACACTTCTCTTTTGTTTTACTCTCATTTGCTCATCTGGAGATTTGTTATCAGGAGTGTTTATTCTGAACTGAAAGCAAAAGAAAGAATGAAGGGAAGAATGAAAACCCCCATCACATGAGCTCAAGATTTATTCAAACCAAAAAAGAAAGAAGGAATGATCAGTGTCATGTGACCTGAAGACCTTTAACTTTTATTTCACATAATTATTTCTTTCTCTCTCTCTCTCTCTCTCTCTCTCTCTCTCTCTCTCTCTCTCTCTCTCTCTCTCTCTCTTTCTCTCTCTCTCTCTCTCTCTTTCTCTCTCTCTCTCTCTCTCTCTCTCTCTCTTTCTCTCTCTCTCTCTCTCTCTCTCTCTCTCTCTCTCTCTCTCTTTCTCTCTCTCTCTCTCTCTCTCTCTCTCTCTCTTTCTCTCTCTCTCTCTCTCTCTCTCTTTCTCTCTCTCTCTCTCTCTCTCTCTCTCTTTCTCTCTCTCTCTCTCTCTCTCTCTCTCTCTCTCTCTCTCTCTCCAGCTCTCAGCTCTGTCCCTGTTGGAGCAATTGATACGTCTGCCCTGGCTGTAGAACTATCACGTAAAGACTGTTATATTATTTATCTAGAAGTCAGAAATACGTAAGAGTTAGGCACTTGTGGGCGGAGTTTATCAGAAAAATAGGCGTGTCTCAGTTACACTTGAATCTGATCTCTGCTCATGTTTCTTGTGTGATATCTAAGTAAATTAGCAAGTTACTTTTTTTCAGTCTTCTTTGTATTTAATCACAGATCACATTTTTGTTCTTTATAGACTGTGCATTAAAGGTCTGCTCAACTGAGATATCTCTCTGCCATCTAATCTACGGACATCAACACATGGACCAGTTTGAAGGTGGAGGAAATTTGCCTCTTAGATAAATGGTTCACTTCACATGAGCTACTAATTTAATTATTACATATTAAAGCAACTGTCCAGAATAGTATAGTATAGTAGACTACAGTATAGTATAGTAGACTACAGTATAGTATAGTATAGTAAAGTATAGTGTAGTACAGTATAGTACAGTAAAGTACAGTATAGTACAGTACAGTACAGTATAGTATAGTGTAGTATAGTATAGTAAAGTATAGTGTAGTACAGTACAGTATAGTATAGTATAGTATAGTATAGTATAGTGTAGTACAGTATAGTAAAGTATAGTGTAGTACAGTATAGTATAGTATAGTGTAGTACAGTATAGTATAGTACAGTGTAGTACAGTATAGTATAGTACAGTATAGTATAGTGTAGTACAGTATAGTATAGTATAGTGTAGTGCAGTACAGTATAGTAAAGTATAGTGTAGTACAGTATAGTATAGTATAGTGCAGTACAGTATAGTAAAGTATAGTGTAGTACAGTATAGTATAGTATAGTATAGTATAGTTCAGTATAGTATAGTGTAGTACAGTATAGTATAGTCTAGTAAAGTAAAGTATAGTATAGTATAGTATAGTACAGTATAGTACAGTATAGTATAGTGTAGTATAGTATAGTAAAGTATAGTGTAGTACAGTATAGTAAAGTATAGTGTAGTACAGTATAGTAAAGTATAGTGTAGTACAGTATAGTAAAGTATAGTGTAGTACAGTATAGTATAGTATAGTATAGTATAGTTCAGTATAGTATAGTGTAGTACAGTATAGTATAGTATAGTATAGTAAAGTATAGTATAGTATAGTACAGTATAGTACAGTGTAGTATAGTACAGTGTAGTACAGTATAGTATAGTGTAGTATAGTATAGTAAAGTATAGTGTAGTACAGTGTAGTATAGTACAGTATAGTACAGTGTAGTATAGTATAGTATAGTATAGTATAGTATAGTATAGTACAGTACAGTATAGTGTAGTATAGTATAGTAAAGTATAGTGTAGTACAGTATAGTATAGTACAGTACAGTACAGTATAGTATAGTGTAGTACAGAATAGTATAGTATAGTGTAGTATAGTATAGTATAGTAAAGTATAGTGTAGTATAGTATAGTATAGTGTAGTACAATATAGTATAGTATAGTGTAGCATAGTATAGTAAAGTATAGTGTAGTACAGTATAGTATAGTATAGTGTAGTACAGTGTAGTATAGTATAGTAAAGTATAGTGTAGTACAGTATAGTAAAGTATAGTGTAGTACAGTATTGTAAAGTATAGTGTAGTACAGTAAAGTAAAGTATAGTGTAGTACAGTACAGTATAGTATAGTATAGTTGAGTATAGTATAGTATAGTAAAGTATAGTGTAGTACAGTATAGTAAAGTATAGTGTAGTACAGTATAGTATAGTATAGTATAGTGTAGTACAGTATAGTATAGTATAGTATAGTATAGTATAGTATAGTATAGTATAGTGTAGTACAGTATAGTATAGTACAGTACAGTACAGTATAGTATAGTATAGTATAGTATAGTGTAGTACAGTATAGTACAGTATAGTATAGTATAGTGTAGTACAGTATAGTATAGTACAGTGTAGTGTAGTATAGTATAGTATAGTATAGTATAGTGTAGTACAGTATAGTCTAGTATAGTGTAGTATAGTATAGTAAAGTATAGTGTAGTACAGTATAGTATAGTACAGTACAGTATAGTATAGTGTAGTACAGTATAGTTTAGTATAGTGTAGTATAGTATAGTGTAGTATAGTATAGTATAGTATAGTATAGTATAGTGTAGTACAATATAGTATAGTATAGTGTAGTATAATATAGTAAAGTATAGTATAGTGTAGTACAGTATAGTATAGTATAGTATAGTTCAGTATAGTATAGTATAGTATAGTATAGTATAGTGTAGTACAGTATAGTAAAGTATAGTACAGTGTAGTATAGTATAGTACAGTATAGTACAGTGTAGTACAGTATAGTATAGTAGAGTATAGTATAGTGTAGTACAGTATAGTAAAGTATAGTGTAGTACAGTATAGTACAGTATAGTGTAGTATAGTATAGTAAAGTATAGTGTAGTACAGTATAGTATAGTGTAGTACAGTACAGTATAGTATAGTATAGTGTAGTATAGTATAGTACAGTGTAGTATAGTATAGTAAAGTATACTGTAGTACAGTGTAGTATAGTATAGTAAAGTATAGTATAGTATAGTATAGTATAGTGTAGTATAGTATAGTATAATACAGTGTAGTATAGTATAGTAAAGTATAGTGTAGTACAGTATAGTATAGTTAGTATAGTACAGTATAGTATAGTATAGTGTAGTACAGTATAGTATAGTATAGTAAAGTATAGTATAGTGTAGTATAGTATAGTATAGTGTAGTACAGTATAGTACAGTATAGTATAGTACAGTATAGTATAGTATAGTGTAGTACAGTATAGTACAGTACAGTATAGTGTAGTATAGTATAGTAAAGTATAGTGTAGTACAGTATAGTATAGTATAGTATAGTGTAGTATAGTATAGTATAGTATAGTGTAGTATAGTATAGTATAGTGTAGTACAGTACAGTATAGTACAGTGTAGTACAGTATAGTATAGTATAGTATAGTACAGTATAGTATAGTGTAGTACAGTATAGTATAGTATAGTATAGTGTAGTATAGTATAGTATAGTGTAGTACAGTACAGTATAGTACAGTGTAGTACAGTATAGTATAGTAGAGTATAGTATAGTGTAGTACAGTATAGTACAGTATAGTATAGTATAGTATAGTATAGTGTAGTGTAGTATAGTATAGTACAGTGTAGTATAGTATAGTAAAGTATAGTGTAGTATAGTATAGTAAAGTATAGTGTAGTATAGTATAGTACAGTGTAGTAAAGCATAGGAGGGTATAGTATAGTATAGTATACTATTGTGTAGAAGAGTATAGTATAGTACAGTACAGTACAGTATAGTATAGTATAGTATAGTATAGTATAGTATACTATTGTGTAGAAGAGTATAGTATAGTACAGTACAGTACAGTATAGTATAGTATAGTATAGTATAGTATAGTATAGTATAGTATAGTATAGTATAGTAGTGTGTAGAATAGTATAGTATAGTAGAATATGGTAAAGTATAGTATCGTTTAAAAGTTTATAGTATATTAAAATGTGTTACTCTATAAATATATGTGATTATTGTTAATAGTAAATCAGAGATTAGTTGATAGGAATGAACAGTGTGTAATAAACAGGAAGCTCCTGAAACCTCCATGGACTCACCTCTTTATTAATTCTTAATAACTGAAGAGGAAATGATCATAAAATATTAAAATAATTCCTGGGTGTTTTATCTTGTAGGATGTATGAAGATGCTTTGTACAAATTATGTGAAATTGTGTCTGGACCTGATTATAGCTGAAAGTGAGTTTTTATTGTAGTGATGCTGTTTCTTTATCTATCTATCTATCTATCTATCTATCTATCTATCTATCTATCTATCTATCTATCTATCTATCTATCTATGTGTCTCTCTGTCTGTCTATCTATCTATCTATCTATCTATGTGTCTGTCTGTCTATCTATCTATCTATCTA
>NC_080714.1:29189258-29211758 GCF_019097595.1 Hemibagrus wyckioides | reverse complement strand
GAGACTGCTGAGGGGATGAGTGTTTATAGATGACAGAGAGAGAGAATAAAGAGAGACTGCTGAGGGGATGAGTGTTTATAGATGATAGAGAGAGAGAATAAAGAGAGACTGCTGAGGGGATGAGTGTTTATAGATGATAGAGAGAGAGAATAAAGAGAGACTGCTGAGGGGATGAGTGTATATAGATGATAGAGAGAGAGAGAATAAAGAGAGACTGCTGAGGGTTTGAGTGTTTATAGATGATAGAGAGAGAGAATAAAGAGAGACTGCTGAGGGGATGAGTGTTTATAGATGATAGAGAGAGAGAATAAAGAGAGACTGCTGAGGGGATGAGTGTATATAGATGATAGAGAGAGAGAATAAAGAGAGACTGCTGAGGGGATGAGTGTTTATAGATGATAGAGAGAGAGAGAATAAAGAGAGACTGCTGAGGGGATGAGTGTATATAGATGATAGACGAGGAAGTGTTTTAAACAGATTAAGTAGTGATATTCTTTAATAAATAAAAAGCCGTGGTTTTCAGTAAGAGGAATAAAGTCCTCAGGGCTGAGTTTCTCCCTGGGCCACATCACACTGCCATGTCACTGATTAGTTTCTCTAACATCACGTGCCTTCGTGTTTTATTTCATACTGATGGAATCATGCAGTTTCCCAAAGTTAAAGAGAAGTACACTAAACAAAGTGCTGAAAACATCTGAGGAGTTTGCCCCTGAGTGAGACCCTTGACCCACAGCTGCTCTGTTGTATGAATGAGAATAATGTAAATGTCTCTGTGGATAAGAACGTCTGCTAAAATCCTGTAATATAATATTTCTTTTAAGATTACATGTCCTGTTGGTTACAACAAGGTCTGGGAGTGATGAAGAGCTGTTTCCATCACTACAGCGATCTCTCCTACACTATAATACGTGAGAGTTTAACACTTACTTACATATGTATTAATTACATCGATTAGCCATAACATTATGACCACCTGCATAATATTGTGTTGGTCCCCCTTTTGCTCCCGAAACAGCCCTGACCCGTCCTGCACTGTGTATTCTGACCCCTTTCTATCAGAACCAGCATTAACTTCTTCAGCAGACCGACCATGACCCTGTCTCCGGTTCACCACTGTCCCTTCCTTGGAGCACTTTTGATAGATACTGACCACTGCAGACCGGGAACACCCCACAAGAGCTGCAGTTTTGGAGATGCTCTGATCCAGTGGTCTAGCCATCACAATTTGTCCCTTTTGGTCAAACTCAAAGCTCAAATCTTTACACTTGTCCATTTTTCCTGCTTCTAACATCAACTTTGAGGACAAAATGTTGACTTGCTGCCTAATATATCCCACCCACTAACAGGTGCCATGAAGAGGAGATAATCAGTCTTATTCACTTCACCGGTCACTGGTCATGATGTTTTGGCTGACCGGTGTAAAGATTTAATATGTATTAGTATTAATGTTGTATTTAATAAATGTGAATAATTCTCTTAACAGAAAACATTGTGAGTGAATGTGTCATCAACAAAGGTAATTTATATCAATTTATCTATTTAATATTTAATACAGGAAATAAAAATCTGTCTATCTATCTATCTATCTATCTATCTATCTATCTATCTATCTATCTATCTATCTATCTATCTGTCTGTCTGTCTGTCTATCTATTTGTTTGTTTATTTATGTATTTCTAGAATGCGTGACTTGTTTCATGATGGTGTACAGCAGCAGCAACCAACAATGCCTGCAGAAGTTCATGCGTCTTTTTGGTAACTTTCTGTGGTATTTTTTATTTTTTCAATTTAATCTAATCTAAGTCTTTTTATAATTTGTTTGTTTTGTTGTTGTTTTTCTTCTCCGGTCATGAAGGTTTGACTCCTGTTGAGCAGAAACAGGCGAAAGGTTCGTCAATCGTCAACGATCTCACTGTGGATTATTTTTAACTTTTGTTTTTTTTAATATTAGATATTCATTTTTATTTATTTATTCATTTTATTGTTTTTTTTATTATTTATTTTATTTATTTGTATTTATTCGTATGAGTTCCGAAGCTCAGATTTATGTTTGTGTTTTTATTGATTAATTTCTAAAAATCTATAATATGCATAATATGAGTAAAAGCAAAAATAAAAGTATGATAAAAGTAATAGTGAAAATAAAAGTTCTGTACTTTTTTAATTTGATTGTACTCATTCATTTTCTCTTGCCCTCTCTCTTTAGACTTCTTCATCTGCAGCATCAATGCGCTGATATCATTAACGGCACAATGTTAAAAGTCGAAGTGAATTATCTTTATCAGATATTTATTTATTGATTACATGGCCAATCATCTGAGATCGTAGTATTCAGTGATATTAATATGTATTATTATATTCATTCTCTTTAAATTATCTCTTTGTAATTGAATATGATGAAGATTGTTATTAAGGGTGAATTAGAATTAGAAATAACTAAATATTATTATTTTATCTGTCTATCTCAGTAGGTGAAATTAAATGGTGATCTCAAAATGCAGCTGTATTTATTTCTCTGAGTGTGTGTGCATGTGTGTGTGTGTGTGTGTGAAACTCATTAATTCACAATTAAGCAAATAAATGGTAAAGAGAAGCAAAGAGAAGCAAAACATTACTAAGCTGGAGAGAGAGAGAGAGAGAGAGAGAGAGACAGAAAGAGAGAGAGCGAGAGAAAGAGCGAGAGTAAGACAGAAAGAGAGAGAGCGAGAGAAAGAGAGAGCAAGAGAGAGTAAGACAGAAAGAGAGAGAGACAGAGACGGAGAGAGAGTAAGAGAGAGACAGAGAAAGAGAGAGGAGAGGAAAAGAGAGAGAGAAAGTGACAGAGAGAGAGAGAGAGAGAGAGAGAGAGAGAGTAGGGGAGAGAGGGAGACAAGACACACAAAAGGTCCAGATGATCATGGAACACAGCAGCTTGATGAACAACTCCATCACAAGCGTTGGCCAGATCAGGAACATCAGTTATTCTGAAGCGTTACCTGAACATCTTCCAGGAGGTTGATGCGTCAAAGTCAACAATCACGAGAAGACTTCATCAACAAAAAAAGGTTTGTATTTGAGTCTGGGGAAAAACTATAATTTTAACATCTTTATCTTTTCCCCTTGTTATTTTGAAAGCTCTTTTATTTCTAAACATTGTGCATCCCAGAGCATGGAAAAGACTTTTCCTACAAATTTAGTTTCTAGTAATCGTATAAATTTAGGAGGATTTAATATAAATGTCTGGGGTTAAAGAACATATCAGGAATCATCAGGAAACCTCAATGTTGAGGTAACAGAGGTAAGAAATCCCACAGCTCCTACTGCTGTTTGGCTTTTCTCTTTCTCTCCAGCCCCTTACACAGAAGCTTACAGATCAGACCAAACAGCAGAAAGAAGATCATAAACACTGCAATTATAAATGCAAGAATATCCACGTTATAATACGCAAACCAGGGCATCTTATACGCCTGGGTACGCAAATGAGCTGCACCTTTATGCCTCATGACAAATTCCAACCAGAAGATGATGCTCTCCATCGGTTTTAGTGGTGTGTCATGATATAGAGAGGAAATCTCATGCATGTTCTTCATGTAGAGCTGCTTTTCATCCATAATGTTTTTAAGAGATTGGGTCAGTGTATCAACATCCAATTTGGTCACCTCCAGAACTTCAGCTATGCCTTTAGCCTTCAGACGTACCATGTTGTCAAACTGGTCCAGGATTAGTGGTATTGCCAACATCGGGACTCCGTGATAGATGGCCTCATAGATGCTATTTGTTCCACCATGAGTTATGAAAACCTTTGTTTTTGGATGTCCAAGAAGGTCATTTTGTGGAATCCAGTCTAATAATAGTGTGTTGTCGCCCACTGTGGAAGGTTTCGGTCCTCGATGACGCCACACGACCTTCTGCGGTAGATGAGCAAAGGCAGAGGCGAAGATTTCGGATAGATTAAGATCCAAACCTTTAAACCGAGTTCCAAAAGACATAACGATTACACCATGTTCCCCTGAACTCTGCATGAACATCTCCAACTCATCAGGTAAAGGTCTGGAAGGCTTGCACTGAAATCCCCCAACGTAGACCACGTTTGGCATCGTGGGCCGAGGAAACTCAAACACGAAATCTACTCGCATGAGCCAGAGAGCTGCACCTCGGGTGAGGGAGAAGATATTAGTTTCTGGATCTATAAACTCAGATATGAGACCCTGATAAGCTGGTCCAGTGACCATGTGATCCAAATACTGTGCAAGAACATAATGAAACAAGTTCTTCAGTCTGTCTCTGAAGGTCATTTGGTCACTGACTTCAGATCCAAATGCTGGGATGTAGGAAAGAGGAGAAGGTGCGATTGTGAAGTGTGCTTCTCTGCTCATTATCCAGCGAACATTAAGCACTGTCGGTAAACCCAAGTACGATCCCAACACAACTCCACTTCCATAAAACGGATCAGTCAAAATCAAGTCAAACTTGGAGCTTTTGAGATTTTTTATTAATGCTTTATCCTCCAGTATGGTTCTTAACATTTCTGCACTCGCGCTGTTACCTTGCTCCATAATGTTAAAAAATGTTTGATATGTAGCTATGAAGGGAAGAATGGACCATTCACTTTTACGACTTTCAATAACATTTTTCAGGAGCAACGCTATTTGTTCAGCTTTATCCAAATCCATGGCATCAGTGACCTGGATGGTTAGTGATTTGTAGTGAGGAGCGTTTTCAGGAATCTGTGAACTTCTGGAAGAACGTACCACTGTCAGCTCGTGACCTCGTTTATGTAGTTCATGCAGGATGATGTTCATGTTGACCCAGCGGCTTCCTTCTACCGGATACACCAGGACTTTTCCTGCACTGCTGAGAGAAGTTTGGGTCCACAGGAGGCCAGCGATGAGCAAAGTGCAGTGCAGGAACATTGTCTGAAAATAAATACAAGAATAATTCTTTTGATCTTGCCCTGTGGTTAGAAATAAAATGACTGAAAATTATTGAAAGTGTAAATATCTAAATATTTAACTGAAACTAATAAATGTTACACATTTAATGGAGTGGAAAATGTTAAAGAGTCAAAAGAATTGTCTGCTGGAAATAAAAATACAACAGACAGAAAAACAAAAGAAAAGCAATTTGAAATTAAACTAGTTAGTAGATTAAACTTCATAAATGAATGTGATTAGTTTGCCTCTTATCTGATAGGGTTAGTGTAGCTCTTTAAGATTTGTATATTTCTACATATCCAAAAGTAGAATAAAAGGCTGGACACTCTGTTTGGTGCCCCTATTTTACAGATACCTCTACATGGTTGTCACCTTTTTAGTTATATTGTTCTGCTCTTTGCAGATACTCAGCAACTAGCATCCAGTATCGCTTCATTCTTTCCTCTGTTGAGTGCAATGTCTACAATCAGCTGTTCCTTTATCTCATCCAGAAAAAACTCCAAGATCATAACTAGACTGACTTCATCCACAAAACTGTCCTTGTGGCCATCATAGAGAAGCTTCATGCCACTAGATTAGTCTTCAGTTCTCACCCTCCTCATCCTTTCTACAACACTGGACACAGTCAACACATGACCCTCTTGTTTTCATAAAATGGCAATGGTTTGATTCCTACCTGAAGGGACAGTCATGTGAGGTTACCTACAGACATTCCACTGGTGTCCCACAGGGCTCAGAACTCGCTTCTCTTTTGTTTTCTCACCATTCCTTGCTGAGGTCATATTCCCACAGGGGTTTTTCCTGCCACTGCAATCCTGATGACACTGAACCTATTCTTTCTTTTCCTCCCTCAGACACTCATGTTCCTGCACAAGTCTGGCATCTCATTGTGTTGGGAAGCTGAAACTAAACCCCAGCTAATCTCAACCCTGGGTGTGCTTCTTCCACTGGTTTCCTGTACCTGCTGCCTCAGATATTAAACCCTGTTGATTGCCTGCAAAGAAAAACATGGACCAGCATCCACCAACTTCAAAGATCTCATCACACCACACACTGCACCAGACTCCCTCTGATCCTGTAGCACTGCTCGACTGATCCACCATCTCTCAGGGTACAAGGAAGACCTGCAGAAAGGAGCTCCTGGTGGAATGAACTTTTCCTAGATGTTTCAACAGCTGAGTCTTGTGCCTTTTTTCATACTATATTCACACACCATCAACAATGGGAAAAAATGAATGAATGAATGAATGCTATGCTGATGACACACAGCTGTATGTTCCAGCAGATCCTAATCAACAGATTCCAGCTTACTGAAATTGTACAAGGTGTTAAAGCCATTAGACCCTGAGAATGTTGATTTGTTTCCACTCTGAGACAGGAGAACACGTGCAGCTATGCAGCTAGCTCTTTATGACCTTTTACTTACATCATATGTCTTATTGCCCCCCCCATTTCATCATACCATTGTCTCACAATATTCCAAAGATAGCTTATTTTTTCGTTTCAGTAGAAATACATGAACTTAGCTCATGCTTTTCTTACCTCAAGTCTGGACTAATGTTTTTCGAGATGTTCCAGAAGCCACATGAATGAGCTCCAGTGCAGAATGCGACAGCCTTGACAGAACCTGAGGGGTTTGATAACATAACTCTGATCTCATGCGAGTTTTTATTAGCAGCTTGTGTAATAATGACTACAGCAGGAGGATAGCACCTTCCCCCTGTTAATGTGTGTCACCTGGACACATGTACAGTCCAGGGTTAGCAATCTAGGTTAAAAATCGACTTGTTTAGTTAAGCTTTTTGTTAATTTTTTTTACACAGCTCATCATTTCATTGTAAAGCCTTCCCATAGCACGTGTGAACGTGCTTAACTGTTTGACATGCACTGCTGGCTGTCTCCACTCAGAGCTCTTTTTGACCTTTTGCCTGGCTTTATGTCTTTGGACTTTGAACACAATTTTATCCCATATGGAAAAAAAAAAGAAGTGAACTGAGGGCATGAAGCCTTTATCATCTCCACACGTACATTACAGGAGAGTGGAGTTCTTTTCTTGCCCAGATCCCAGCTGAGGAATTTGGGGTCAGAGCGCAGGGGCAGCTATGATACAGCACCCCCTGGAGCAGAGAAGGTTTAGGGCCTTTTGCTCAAATGCCCAACAGTGGAGCTTGGTAGTGCTGGGGCTTGAATCCTGATCCTCTGATCAACAACCCACAGCCTTAACCACCTGAGCCACCACCAAAACTCATCACAGGACTCCAATTATGTACCTTAATGATGTTTTTCCTCTAAATTAAAGGTAAAAAATAATGGCCTCTAGTTTCCCATAACACTGTCTCACTCTAACACACACACACACACAACTGTATTAAAACACACATTTCTTTATTCTTTCCACTTTCTTTCATTTTCATTCATTGTCTCCCGCTTATCCGTAGCCGGGTCGCGGGGGCAGCAGTCTAAGCAGGGATGCCCAGACTTCCTTCTCCCTAGCCACTTCCTCCAGCTCTTCCGGGGGAATTCCAAGGCATTCCCAGGTCAGCCGAGAGACATAGTCCCTCCAGCGTCCTGGGTCTTCCCCGGGGTCTCTTCCCGGTTGGGCATGCCCGGAACACCTCCCCTGGGAGACGTCCAGGAGGCATCCGAAACAGATGCCCAAGCCACCTCAACTGGCCCCTTTCGATGTGGAGGAGCAGCGGCTCTACTCCAAGCTCCTCCCGGGTGACAGAGCTCCTTACCCTATCTCTAAGGGAACGCCGTGCCACCTTGCAAAGGAAACTCATTTCGGCCACCTGTATCTTTCGCCTGTATCCTTTCGGTTATGACCCAAAGTTCATGACCATAAGTAAGAGTAGGAACGTAGATTGACTGGTAAATCGAGTACCTCGACGAGGTAAATCTTCTTCACCACAACAGACCGGTACATAGACCGCATTGCTGCTGCCGCTGCACCAATCCGTCTGTCAATCTCACGCTCCATCCTTTCCTCACTTGTAAACAAAACCCTGAGATACTTAAACTCCTCCACTTGAGGAAGGGACACCCCTCCAACCTGGAGGGGACAAACCACCTTTTTCCAGTCGAGAACCATGGCCACAGATTTGGAGGTGCTGATCCTCATCCCAGCCGCTTCGCACTTGGCTGCGAACTGCCCCAGCGCACGCTGTAAGTCCTGGCTCGAAGGAGCCAACAGGACAACATCATCTGCAAAAAGCAGAGACGAAATCCTATGGTCCCCAAACTGGACTCCCTCCACCACCTGGCTGCGCCTAGAAATTCTGTCCATAAAAATAATGAACAGAACCGGTGACAACCCTGCCAGAGTCCAACATGCACTGGGAACAGATCTAAATTACAGCCGGCAATACAAACCAAGCTCCTGTTCCGGTCATACAGAGACCGAACAGCCCTTAACAGAGGGCCACGGACCCCATACTCCCAGAGCACCTCCCACAGGATACCACGAGGGACACGGTCGAATGCCTTCTCCAAGTCCACAAAACACATGTGGACTGGTTGGGCAAACTCCCATGAACCCTCAAGCACCCAGTGAAGGGTATAGAGCTGGTCCAGTGTCCCACGACTAGGATGAAACCCGCATTGTTCCTCCTGAATCTGAGGTTCGACTAAAGGTCGGACTCTCCTCTCCAGTACCCTGGAATAGACTTTCCCTGGGAGGCTGAGGAGTGTGATCCCCCTATAGTTGGAATACACTCCTCCGATCCCCCTTCTTAAAAAGAGGGACCACCACCCCAGTCGCCCAGTCCAGAGGCGCTGTCCCTGACTGCCACGCTATGTTGCAGAGACATGTCAGCCAAGACAGCCCCACAACATCCAGAGACTTAAGGTACTCAGGGCAAATCTCATCCACTTCTGGCGCCTTGCCACCAAGGAGCTGCTGGACTACCTCAGTGACTTCAGCTTGGGTAATGGATGAATCTACCTCTGAGTCCTCAGCCTCTGCTTCCTCTACGGAAGGCATGTCAGTAGGATTGAGGAGATCCTCAAAGTATTCCTTCCACCTTCCCAATATCCCCAGTCAAGGTCAGCAACTCTCCACCAGCACCAGACCCGAGTTTTTGCTTCCACAACCACCTGGGCTGCAGCTCACTTGGCCTGCCGGTACTCATCA
The DNA here is from genome assembly GCF_019097595.1 of Hemibagrus wyckioides. NCBI lineage: Eukaryota > Metazoa > Chordata > Actinopteri > Siluriformes > Bagridae > Hemibagrus > Hemibagrus wyckioides. Next base: position 29,202,713 of record NC_080714.1, on the reverse strand, counting down.
GCTGCCTCCGGAGTCCCACGAGCCAACCAGGCTCGATAGGACTCTTTCTTCAGCTTGACAGCATCCCTTACTTCCAATGTCCACCACTGGGTTCGGGGATTGCCGCCACGACAGGCACCAGAGACCTTACGGCCACAGCTCCTGGTAGCTGCATCAACAATGGAGGAGGAGAATATGGTCCACTCAGACTCAATGTCCCCAACCTCCCTCGGAATCTTGTCGAAACTCTCCCGGAGGTGGGAGTTGAAGACTTCCCTAACAGAGGGTTCAGCCAGATGTTCCCAACAGACCCCCACAATACGTTTGGGTCTGCCAAGTCTGTCCGGCATCCTCCTCTGCAAGCAGATCCAACTCACCACCAGGTGGTGATCAGTTGACAGCTCAGCCCCTCTCTTCACCCTAGTGTCCAAGACATATGGCCGAAGGTCAGATGACACGACCACAAAGTCAATCATCGACCTCTGGCCTAAGGTGTCCTGGTACCACGTGTACTGATGGGCACCCTTATGCTTGAACATGGTGTTTGTTATGGACAGACTGTGACTAGCACAGAAGTCCAATAACAGAACACCACTCGAGTTCAGACCGGGGGGGGGCGTTCTTCCCAATCACGCCCCTCCAGGTAACACTGTCGTTACCCACATGGGTGTTGAAGTCCCCCAGTATAACTATGGAGTCCCCAGTCGGGGCACCTTCCAGCACCCCTTGTAGGGTCTCCAAGAAGGTTGGGTACTCCACACTGCTGTTCGGCCCATAAGCCGATACAACAGTGAGGCCCCTATCCCCCACCTGAAGGCGCAGGGAAACCACCCTCTCGTTTACTGGGGAAAACTCTAACACATGGTGGCTGAGCTGGGGGGCTATAAGCAAGCCCACCCCAGCCCGCCACCTCTCACCATGAGGTACTCCAGAGTAGTAGAGGGTTCAACCTCTCTCAAGGAGTTGGGTTCCAGAGCCCAGGCTGTGCGTGGAGGCAAGCCCGACTATCTCTAGCCAGTACCGCTCAGCCCCCCCCACCAGCTCAGGCTCCCCCCCAGTGAAGTGACATTCCATGTCCCAAGAGCCAGATTCTTTAACCAGGGTTTGGGTCGTCTAGGCCCCTGCCCATGACTGCTACCCAAAACACATCGCACCAGCCCCTTATGCTCCTTCCTGCGGGTGGTTGGCCTACGGGAAGTTCATTTTCATATTTCCTTATTTAATTTCCATTCTATAATTTCCAGACATTTTTATCTAGCCATGATCAAACACACACACACACACAAGACCAACCTTAAGAGGAAAGAGTAATACAAAGTGAAGCAAATTTATTTATGTCATTTCTAAAAGTGACCCTTAGCCTGTAGTTACAGGAGTTAATGGAGTTAATATAGTTAGTGTAGTTTAATGTCCATATCTGTGCAGTGGACCATGCCAATACACCAGCAGCCGGTGTTAAGGTCAGAAACAATTCGACTGAAGCAGAAAAAAGCTTGATGGAAACTTCAGCCAGTTCGTATTTTTAGCCAAACTCACATCAAATACACGTACAAACCCTAAAATCTGCCCCTCACACTGACCTCGGTATTATATATACAGTAGAATTAACCATAATTAGACACAGGAGTGATTTTTTAAAGAAAGCTGACCATGAAGTGATTCACCTGCTTTAATTCCTGAAAATTCCGGGACATTTTTCCACTGATGGAGAGTATCGGAGTGTATAAACAGGATAAAACACTCAGAGTTAAAATAGATTTTTCTGCATTACATTGTGGATTCTGCAAAATCACCTAGAATTAAAAATCATGATTTTTCAGTTTTTTCTTTATAAACAGCAGTACAGGGTTAACCTGCGAGGCTTTCATAAAATAAAAGTTCAGTAAAAGTTTTTTTTTGTATAAAACACGGTGCTGAAGATCGAATGAACAGTAACCCGTGTAACGTCAGAAACTAGCGCTTTAAACGGATAAACACATCACTGTGAGAGATTTACAGAGCGGGAAAAGATGAGTATAAAAACAAAGGCAGTAACACTTTCAGTCTGAGTGAAGTATAAAGTGTGGGAGAGAGGGAGAGAGACAGAGAGAGAGAGAGAGAGAGAGAGAGAGGGAGGGAGGGAGGGAGAGAGAGAGAGAGAGAGAGAGAGAGAGGGAGAGAGAGAGGGAGGGCTGAGAGAGATGGACAGAAGGAGAGAGAGAGAGGGAGGGAGGGATATAGAGAGATGATGGCTTTTACAAAATCTTTTACACTCTTAAGGTATAAACTCTGAAGCTGGGTTCCAGTGCAACACGACCTCAGGTCCAGTGTTTACAGTCATTTTTATCCATAAAATCTGTAACATATCCAAAGACGCATTCAGACTAGATTTAAAATCATTCGTCACAGGAGTTCCCTAATCATCATGTACCTAAAAACCCTTCACTGTGACAGTAAACAATATTTACAAGTAAAGGGTCATATTTATGGCTTGTAGAACCCTGAGCTGAGGCCCGGTCCGAATCAGATTAAATGAAAGTGCTGAATCTTCTATCACTGTGTGGTTGCTCCATGTTCATGACCCTACATTTCTCCTTTACTCTAACGTCTGTAATTGTTGTAATTTCTGTTTTTTTTCCTTCATTTGTTCCCTATAAAAGGTCACGAGGATCCTTAACTCCTAGCGACTCAGGCAGAACCCTTGAAGGAGTCTTCAGGAACCCTTCAGAAGAGAGCAGACTTCATGGATGTTCCAATCACAGGGTCTGTTGACTGTGAAGCCCAACATCAGCATGATTATCAGACAAATCTTCTGAGCTGAACACATGAACTGCACCATAAACACACTCTGAAATTTCATCCAAAATACCAGAACAAAAGGAATGCAGTAAAACCCGATTTGACACTGAAATGGAACCACACACTGATTCAGAGTCTCTTTAAACATACACTATATTGCCAAAAGTATTCGCTCACCTGCCTTGACTCGCATATGAACTTAAGTGACATCCCATTCCTAAACCATAGGGTTCAATATGACGTCGGTCCACCCTTTGCAGTTATAACAGCTTCAACTCTTCTGGGAAGGCTGTCCACAAGGTTTAGGAGTGTGTTTATGGGAATTTTTGACCATTCTTCCAGAAGCGCATTTGTGAGTTCACACACTGATGTTGGACGAGAAGGCCTGGCTCTCGGTCTCCGCTCTAATTCATCCCAAAGGTGTTCTATCGGGTTGAGGTCAGGACTCTGTGCAGGCCAGTCAAGTTCATCCACACCAGACTCTGTCATCCATGTCTTTATGGACCTTGCTTTGGTCACTGGTGCACAGTCATGTTGGAAGAGGAAGGGGCCAGCTCCAAACTGTTCCCACAAAGTTGGGAGCATGGAATTGTCCAAAATGTCTTGGTATGCTGAAGCATTCAGAGTTCCTTTCACTGGAACTAAGGGGCCAAGCCCAGCTCCTGAAAAACAACCCCACAACATAATCCCCCCTCCACCAAACTTTACACTTGGCACAATGCAGTCAGACAAGTACCGTTCTCCTGGCAACCGCCAAACCCAGACTCGTCCATCAGATTGCCAGATGGAGAAGCGCGATTCGTCACTCCAGAGAACGCGTCTCCACTGCTCTAGAGTCCAGTGGCGGCGTGCTTTACACCACTGCATCCGACGCTTTGCATTGCACTTGGTGATGTATGGCTTGGATGCAGCTGCTCGGCCATGGAAACCCATTCCATGAAGCTCTCTGCGCACTGTTCTTCAGCTAATCTGAAGGCCACATGAAGTTTGGAGGTCTGTAGCGATTGACTCTGCAGAAAGTTGGCGACCTCTTCGCACTATGCGCCTCAGCATCCGCTGACCCCGCTCCGTCAGTTTACGTGGCCTACCACTTCGTGGCTGAGTTGCTGTCGTTCCCAAACACTTCCACGTTCTTATAATACAGCTGACAGTTGACTGTGGAATATTTAGGAGCGAGGAAATTTCACGACTGGATTTGTTGCACAGGTGGCATCCTATCACAGTTCCACGCTGGAATTCACTGAGCTCCTGAGAGCGACCCATTCTTTCACAAATGTTTGTAAAAACAGTCTGCATGCCTAGGTGCTTGATTTTATACACCTGTGGCCATGGAAGTGATTGGAACACCTGATTCTGATTATTTGGATGGGTGAGCAAATACTTTTGGCAATATAGTGTATATATATATATATATAAAAAATTTTTTATCTTAATGCCTTTCTGTTAAAAACAGTTAAAATCAGATATCCTGTCGCTCCATGTGCCTGTGTTCATAGTGCAAAAATATCAGAAGGAGTAAAAGAATCAGGCGTCCCGGGCAGCGTGGCTGGTCTAGACGTAGCAGGTCCACGATCTCGGCTTCAGCAAGTCGAGGAAAGAAGGCTGAAACATAAAAAAACTAATTCAGATTCAGGAAAGCTTCACCATATCACGTTTTCTACAGCCGTCCCTGTGAACAGGCTGTTACTACGGAAACCATATTTACATAAACATTAATGTAAATTGTGATGTATGGCTGCACTGAGGTCAAAATTAATCAACACCTGCTGACCAATCACAATCCAGAATTCAGCAGTGCTTATATACACCGATCAGCCATAACATTATGACCGCCTGCCTAATATTATGTCGGTCCCCCTTTTGCTGCCAAAACAGCACTGACCTGTCGAGGCAGGGACTCCACTAGATCCCTGAAGGTGAGCTGTGGGATCTGGCACCAAGATGTTAGCAGCAGATCCTTTACTTTTGATAGATACTGACCACTGCAGACCGGGAACACTCCACAAGAGCTGCAGTTTTGGAGATGCTCTGATCCAGTGGTCTAACCATCACAATTTGGCCCTTTTGGTCAAACTCGCTCAAATTTTGTTTTTGAGGACAAAATGTTAACTTGCTGCCTAATATTTCCCACCCACTAACAGGTGCCATGATGAGGAGATACTCAGTCTTATTCACTTCACCGGTCACTGGTCATGATGTTATGCCTGATGGGTGTATTTGGGCCTAATAAATATAATAATAAAATAAAATCAAATTAAATAAAACATAATAAAATTAAAAAAACAAAACAAAATAAAATAAAATAATAATAACAAGAGGCGGAAGAAGAAGAAATCAGCCGTCCTTTAGAGGGGCAGTGCAAGGTGTAGTGGTGTTTACCTCCTGTAGGGGGCAGTATTTCTGAGCGTACCACTCCTGAGAGTAAAGGCACAGCAGAACAGCTAAACCCAGAAACAGAGCCGTCCACACAATGATGTTCCACACGGGTCCGGTCCTCCGGTCATGCAGGATGAAGTTAAACATCACTGAGGACATGAACAACAAGAGCACAGAGTCATAAAAAAACACTCATCATAAGCATATCTTCAATTTCAGTTTATAAAATCTAAAAGAGATCCTCACATCCAAAGCACATGAAGAGGCAGAAGAGGACGGGGTAGAAGAACCCGAAACACACGGCCAGCACGTACTCATGGACCACTGCAGAGACGGTGAAAACAACAAACATGGCGGTCGCTCGGAAACGTTTCTGTGTCATCTGTGGACATGAGCCAGAATAATAAACAATAATAAACATTATATACTCCGTTAAATGTGTTCTGAGATCATTTTCCAGTGTCACATACCCACAGGAAGTCCCGGTAGACGTAGCAGTACAGCCAGTCGTGCACCACTACGTTCCACGTGCGGTAATAATTAGCAAACGAAGTCGAATTCCACCAGTCCTGTAGTTTATTACAGTTTATTGTCAGTAATTAATCAGTAATAAACAAAATCTATAATTATTAAGTCTGACTGGGTAGTGTATGATAAGGTCAGTAACTGTGTGTAAAAGTGTGTAATGGTGATTAATGGTATGTATTGGTGTGTAAAAGTGTGTAATGGGGTGTATTAGTGTATAATGGTGTGTAAATGTAACAAAGTGTGTAATGGTGTATAATAGTGTGTAATGGTATATATAACGGTGTATAATAGTGTGTATTGGTGTGTAATGGTGTATAATGGTGTGTAATGGTGTATAATGATATATAATTGTGTATAATGGTATATATAACGGTGTATAATGGTGTGTAATGGTGTATAATAGTGTGTAATGGTATATATAATGGTGTATAATAGTGTGTAATGGTATATATAATGGTGTATAATAGTGTGTATTGGTGTGTAATGGTGTATAATGGTGTGTAATGGTGTATAATGATATATAATTGTGTATAATGGTATATAAATGGTGTATAATGGTGTATAATGATATATAATGGCGTGCAAAGGTGTGTAATGGTGTATAATAGTGTGTAATGGTATATAACGGTGTGTAATGGTGTATAATAGTGTGTAATGGTATATATAACGGTGTATAATAGTGTGTAATGGTATATACAACGGTGTATAATAGTGTGTAATGGTATATACAACGGTGTATAATAGTGTGTAATGGTGTATAATGGTGTATAATGGTAATAATAGTGTGTAATGGTATATACAACGGTGTATAATAGTGTGTAATGGTGTATAATAGTATATAAATGGTGTATAATGGTGTATAATGCTATATAATGGCGTGTAAAGGTGTATAATGGTATATAAATGGTGTATAATGGTATATAAATGGTGTATAATGGTGTGTAATGGTGTATAATGGTATATAAATGGTGTATAATGGTATATAAATGGTGTATAATGGTGTGTAATGGTATATAAATGGTGTATAATGGTGTGTAATGGTGTGTAATGGTGTGTAATGGTGTGTAATGGTATATAAATGGTGTATAAATGGTGTATAATGGTGTGTAATGGTATATAATGGTGTGTAATGTGTGTAATGATATATAATGGTGTGTAATGTGTGTAATGATATATAATGGTGTGTAATGGTATATAACGGTGTGTAATGGTGTATAATAGTGTGTAATGGTATATATAACGTGTATAATAGTGTGTAATGGTGTATAATGGTGTATAACGCTATATAATGGCGTGTAAAGGTGTGTAATGGTATGTAATGGTGTATAATGGTGTATAATAGTATGTAATGGTGTATAATGGTGTATAATGGTATATAAATGGTGTGTAATGGTATATAATGGTGTGTAATAGTATGTAATGGTGTATAATGATGTGAAATGGTATATAATGGTGTATAATGGTGTGTAATGATATATAACGGTGTGTAATGGTGTATAATGGTATATAATGGTGTGTAATGGTGTATAATAGTATGTAATGGTGTATAATGGTATATAAATGGTGTATAATGGTGTGTAATGGTGTATAATGGTATATAATGGTGTGTAATGGTGTATAATGGTGTATAATGGTGTGTAATGGTGTGTAATGGTATATAATGGTGTGTAATAGTATGTAATGGTGTATAATGATGTGAAATGGTATATAATGGTGTATAATGGTGTGTAATGATATATAATGGTGTGTAATGGTGTATAATAGTGTGTAATGGTATATAATAGTGTGTAATGGTGTATAATGGTGTATAATGGTATATAAATGGTGTATAATGGTGTGTAATGGTATATAATGGTGTGTAATAGTATGTAATGGTGTATAATGATGTGAAATGGTATATAATGGTGTATAATGGTGTGTAATGATATATAATGGTGTGTAATGGTGTATAATAGTGTGTAATGGTATATAATAGTGTGTAATGGTGTGTAATGGTGTATAATGGTGTGTAATGGTATATATAACGGTGTATAATAGTATGTAATGGTGTATAATAGTATATAAATGGTGTATAATGGTATGTAATGGTGTATAATGGTGTGTAATGGTATGTAATGGTGTATAATGGTATATAATGGTGTATAATATTGTGTAATGATGTATAATGGTGTATAATAGTATGTAATGGTGTATAATGGTATATAAATGGTGTATAATGCTATATAATGGCGTGTAAAGGTGTGTAATGGTATGTAATGGTGTATAATGCTGTGTAAGGGTATATAATGGTGTATAATGGTATGTAATGGTGTATAATGGTATATAAATGGTGTATAATGGTGTGTAATGGTATGTAATGGTGTATAATGGTGTGTAATGGTATGTAATGGTGTATAATGCTGTGTAAGGGTATATAATGGTGTATAATAGTGTGTAATGGTATATAAATGGTGTATAATAGTGTGTAATGGTGTATAATGGTGTATAATAGTGTGTAATGATGTATAATGGTGTATAATAGTATATAAATGGTGTATAATGGTGTGTAATGGTATGTAATGGTGTATAATGGTGTGTAATGGTATGTAATGGTGTATAATGCTGTGTAAGGGTATATAATGGTGTATAATAGTGTGTAATGATGTATAATGGTGTATAATAGTATGTAATGGTGTATAATGGTATATAAATGGTGTATAATGGTGTGTAATGGTGTATAATGGTATATAATGATATATAAGTGGTGTATAATGGTATATAAATGGTGTATAATGGTGTATAAATGGTGTGTAATGGTATATAAATGGTGTATAATGGTGTATAATGGTGTGTAATGGTATATAAATGGTGTATAATGGTGTATAATGGTGTGTAATGGTATATAAATGGTGTATAATGGTGTGTAATGGTGTATAATGGTATATAAATGGTGTATAATGGTGTGTAATGGTGTATAATGGTATATAAATGGTGTATAATGGTGTGTAATGGTGTATAATGGTATATAAATGGTGTATAATGGTGTGTAATGGTGTATAATGGTATGAAATGGTATATAATTGTGTATAATGGTGTGTAATGTGTGTAATGATATATAATGGTGTGTAATGTGTGTAATGATATATAATGGGGTGTAATGGTGTATAATAGTATGTAATGGTGTATAATGGTATATAATGGTGTGTAATGGTAAAAGTAACAATGTGTGTAATTTTATGTAACTGTGTTTCTAACCCTATAAAACATTCGGTCTCCAAAGCGCAGCATTTCAGCAAACGCATTGAGCCAGCAGTGCAAAAAGGCAAAGAAGGCCAAGAAGAGAATCAGTGCTCCTGCATGAACACACACACACACACACACACACACACACACACAAACTTATTTCAATACCAAATAATACAATTTACTCATTCCCTTCTATGGTAAGTACACACAGATTTAACTAACACACAGACACACACACACACAGACACACACCACTGCGTACCTGGCAGGATGGAGTTGAAGACACAGAGCACCATGACTCTGAGGTCGAACAGCTGCATGCTCACACTGCGGAACTGAGGGATACAGAGACGCACAAACACGTAGTAGGCGTAGAATAAACAGCCCAGAACCTGCAGCAACAATGACACAGGGGTTAGGGTCATCTCACAAACACACACACACACACACACACACCATCAGCACCTACCTGTAAAAATTTGGTGGCTACATAACTCCATCGTACACACGGATTTCTAAAACAGATGAGGTGCGTCACAGACAACTCAAACCACAGAATAGAAAGAAACGTGTGTGTGTGCGTGTGTGTGTGTGTCTGAGTATGAGTGTGTGTGCTCATCAGTCTTGCCTTGGATAACTGTCTCTGTAGATCAGAGTGGGAGCAAACAGGAAGTAAAGGTAGGAGCTCAGATGAGGCTTGGCCACTGAAGCTGAAACACAGAACAGATTCGGTGAGTAAACAGCCAAAGGAAAACATCTGGATCCAAAACGGCTGTACATTCCGTCCTTACCTGAGCCGCCTTTACCTGAAGACCAGAACCGCAGCACGTTCTCCCTGATAAAGGAATGAACCTTCATCATCAGACGCACCTGTGGAGAGGAAACATCCAGAAACCAGAGAGATGAAATCAGTCCATCACAATAATCACACACTAACACTGTTACACTATTGTTATTATTATCATTAATAATACATTGGATGTGTTTAGTGTGTTAATGTTTCTGAACCAGGAGGAAGTTCAGTATGAGAGTAAAGAGAAAAATTCAGGAACACGTGAACGAAGATGAAGACGAGACTTACACGGGAAGACGAAGTAGGAAATACAGTGAGAACATGGAGCAGGAAACTGTGGAAACACCATAGAGGGTCATCTGGAACATGAATTCAGTATTCAGTAGCTAAATGATAATGTAGCTAGCATGAAAATGAAGCGGAATGTTCAGCTTGAGAATGAAGGAGGACACTCGATATAAAGAGGATGTGTGAGATTCAGTACCAGGATGAAACAGGAAGTTAAAGGAGATTCAGTACCAGAATGAAACAGGAAGTTAAAGGAGATTCAGTACCAGGATGAAACAGGAAGTTAAAGGAGATTCAGTACCAGGATGAAACAGGAAGTTAAAGGAGATGCATGTACCTGCTCGAGAATGAGGATGAAGCAGGAAGCGGGAGGAAGGCTGTTTCTCAGCACTATGTAAGTAGGCAGGAAGCCGAGTCCGAGGCTCTGGTACAGCAGCAGGAGCGTTGCGGCGAGAAGGGTGTAGAAGGTTCGGTGGTGTGATGAAGAATAAACACCGGCCCACCAACGGAGAAGAGCGAACGGAACCATGAGCGCAGAACCAAACATGCAGAGCCACGAAACCACGACGAGGGGAAACTGACCGAACGCAAACACCAGCAGGTCAAAATCCAGCACTAACCTGCAGAGAGACACCAAGAGGAGGACAGCAACAACAAAGAGGGAATGGACGAAATCATTAACACTACCTCCTGAGGTCAAGGCCTCATCAAATATATACAAAAAATCTAAAACTTACCGTCCCTCATCAATGAAGTCTACGACTAACGTACTGAGGATGAAGAGGATGAGGAGGGCGATGAACATGTGATAAATCGTACGGATGTGATTGACCTCAAACAGCTCGCTGGAGTAACAACAAATACAGCTGGATAAATAACTGTGTGTTTACAGACACCTGAAATACTGACCACTGATAACGTTACTCACTCTAATAAAGAGCGACGCACCACAAACTGTTTACTCTGACTGTGAGCTTGAGAAGACCTGGAGAGAGAGAGAGAGAGAGAGAGAAACAAAGAGAGAGAGAGAGAAAGTGAGAGAGAGAGTGAGAGAGAAACAGAGTGTGTGTGTGTGTAAGAGAGAGAGAGAGAGAGAGAGAGAGAGAGAGAAAGTGAGAGAGAGAGTGAGAGAGAAACAGAGTGTGTGTGTAAGAGAGAGAGAGAGAGAGAGAGAGAGAGAGAGAAGAACAGTTAGTGGAGTTGTTGCTCTACACAGTTTCACCACACGGAGGCGCTGTACACTTTCTCACAAATAAAGGGTTTGAGAAAATAAAGTCTGCCTCAGCATTAATGCTACGGTTGCTATGGCTACATCTTGTCTGTCAAAGCTCTTTCTCTGTAAATGTCTGTGACATGAGCGACAGGGACCTGGACATGGGCGTGGCCAGAATAACGCTGTGGCTTAATATTAATGAGCGCTTTATAATATTCATCTAACTGTATAAGAGTCCTGTAATGCTAATAATAAAAGAATCCATCCCTGAGGTTACACCTGAACACCTCACAGTGAAGCTCACACCTGAGTTCAGCTCTCTCGGTGTCTGGACGAGGCTGCGAGGAACCGGACAGTGAAGAAGAGCCCAGTCTGTGAGACTCGTCTATCAGAGACTCCACCAGTTCGTTCAGCTGAGAGTCAAAGTGATGAATCAAGTCAGCTTTCAGCTGCTGCAGAGAAAATAAAAGCATCAATAAATCATCCGGATTATTATTATGAATATTTTACTAACCTACTGTTTCAAATCAACACATACATACATACATACATACATAAATAAATAAATAAATAAATAAATAAATAAATAAATAAAGTTCTTTTCTCTAGTGACCTCTCTGAGGTGACCCAATATCTCATGTTCCTCACGTTTTCTCCGTTTCACTCCACTGCACTTCTGTGATCTGTTATAAAGCTCTATAACGTCTCATACACTCAGTACATCACTAATGATCCTAAAATCTTAAACATCTCAATATTTTATTGGAAATTACTGGATTCTGTTATGAACTTGATCTCTCAACACCTTCAGACGTGAAGAGAACATGACAGCGGTACGGTCATCATGCTCTCAGGGATTAAGGGCTGATGAATAAACGTCGTCCATCAGACACAGCCCCAGATCGTTAGTACAGGTGTGTGTGTTTGACCTCTGACCCCAGCGTGACTAATGAGTCATATGAAATGACTCAGTGAGGCGGGGCGGCTGTTTCCCAGGGCCGTTGCTAAAGTACCTCGTGATCTTGACACTACCACTTGATCTTCCTGTTTCAGCACGTCATCAACTTTCTGCTGCAGTCAGACCCACACACTGCTCTCTCTGCACTGCACGCTTAAACACACTCAAAACTGCACTGTTTAATTATTTTTACTATCATTCTTGTTAAAGATAAATTGTTCTTGAATGTCACAGAATGCTGAGAGTGGACTAAAGGCAGGTCAGAAAAGTAATTTTGGAAATTTAAAACAAAGATTTCAACAGATACTGTGTCTTTCTTTCTTTCTTTCTTTCTCCCATTACACCACCAAACACCATTACACCCCCCCCTCTGAAATGTTTGAGATGAAGACCACACCTGAACCTTCTTCTTCTTCCTTCCTTCATTCATTCTCATCTCTCTTTTTTCCACTAGTGGATGTTTACTTCATGTTTTTTTCCCCATACGAACACTTCTAAACATTTTCCCACTTTTCTTGAAAATCCGGGTGTGAGATGACGAGCTTTTCGGCTGTGGTGGTCACTCTCTCGGTTGATGTTCTGACCGTTCTCTAATGGAAGGCAGGCACTACACCGCTGTAGACATGCGTGAGGATGAAGATCTCACCACAGCAGACACGTGATTATGAAAGGAGCTGCTCCTGCACTCAGCAGATTGATTTCAGCTGAAATGTTGAATAAGGTTTAAGAAGAACCACAAACTTCTCAAACAGAGAAGAAGGGATCACTTGAGAAACCTTCTGACCCAGGCAACAGCGTAACACGGTGTCTGTCCATCTTCTGTACTAGCACTGCATTTCCTCTCTCATGCTCCAGGTGTGGAAGTTGGAAGCTCTTCTGACGTCTTCTCCTCACCTTCATCCAGACCACCTTATCTCCTCCTTACAGCACTCCTTCTCAGCTTCTTATTCTCCATGCTCTCAGACCTTTTTTTTTTAAGGTTGTAGTTTTTGTCTCTTAAAGGTCACAGTCTTTTTGTCTTTCAAATCTCTCTGCTCTTCCAGCCTCTCAAAGCTCACGGCCACACCCATCTCTCTGTGGTCCATCCCAGCTATGAAAAGTTTCCTGCCCTTCCAGCCCTTCCTGTTTCTTACAATCATAGCCCTTCCCTACTCACAGCCTCATAAATACCCCCTGAAACCTCACAGATACCCTGTCTTTCTCTCTCTCTCCTGAAGCCTCACAGCCTCATAAATACCCCCCAAAACCTAACAGATACCCCCTCTCTCTCCCCCGAAACACTGCTGACACTGTTTCCTGAAGATCACCAATGTGCAT
>NC_080714.1:29159258-29184258 GCF_019097595.1 Hemibagrus wyckioides | reverse complement strand
AACTACATCCAGCTGTTGATATTCCAGCTGTGTACAGAACAAATAAACATTTTACATCAAATACACTATAATGACAAATGTTTTGGGACTTTGAGTGAGTTTGGTGTGGAGGAACTTGACTGACCTGCACAGAGTCCTGACCTCGACCCCATAGAACACCTTTGGGATGAATTAGAGTGGAGACTGTGAGCCAGACCAAAAGTTTTGGGACGTCTGCCTTTACGTGCACATGAATGTAATATGGAGTTGTCCCGCCCTTTACAGCTATAACAGCTTCAACTCTTCTGGGAAGGCTTTCCACAAGGATTAGGAGTGTGTTTATGGGAATTTTTGACCGTTCCTCAAGAAGCGTGATCATTTGTGAGGTCAGGCACTGATGTTGGACGAGAAGGTCTGGCTCACAGTCTCCACTCTAATTCATCCCAAAGGTGTTCTATGGGGTTGAGGTCAGGACTCTGTGCAGGACAGTCAGGTTCCTCCACACCAAACTCACTCATCCATGTCTTTATGGACCTTGCTTTGGTCACTGGTGTACAGTCATGTTGGAACAGGAAGGGGTCATCCCCAAACTGTTCCCACAAAGAGCATGAAATTGTCCAAAATGTCTTGGTATGAAGCTGAAGCATTAAGAGTTCCGTTAGTTATATTACAATTACTGTATATTATTAGTTGTTTTTGTTTACATTTTTTACAGTTTAAAATCAGCACTGTTTTGTAATTTAACATTATGGATTTTACTGTTTAATTTTTATTTATATATATATATATATATAAATGATGAATTATATGTTTTTTTTATCTAATTAATTAATGTTTAAGAGAACACAACTGAAAGGTGTGTGTTAAATGTTAGTGAGTCTGTGTGAGAATAAAATCTTGCCCAGGTTTAAGAGTAAAGAGTTTAGATGGAGAGATTAGGCTAGAGTTTCTCACCCTGCGGTCACTCTGCACTTCACCTGACCAGCATGATGCGTTTCCTGTCATCACACACAGCCTTCCTACAAACTAAAGACATCAGGGAAACTTAAACAACTTCACTTTCACACATCATCTCAATTCTGAGACAGTATATCCTCTTCCTCATCTCACACAACCTTATTACTGATTTTCTACAGATCACAGGGTTATATTAATGCACTCTCCCTCTCTCTGCCCCCCCTCCCCCACTCTCCCTCTCTATTTCCCCCTCTCTCTGCCCCCCCTCCTTACCTGTGATTGGACAGGTGAGATGCAGGTGAGTCCACCGGCTGTAAAGTTACAGAAAACCTGCAGTGCATCAAATGGACAGCCGTTATTCGGATCCACGTAATAAAATCCTGCAGAAAGCAAAAAGAATGAAACTAAATTCACACTTAACCAAAAAAATACAGGAAGTAGGTGATGAGGAGAAATCCTTCTTTCTTCCAGCCAAAAGTTCCCAGTGTTCTGTGTGTATGTGTTCTGAATTCAACAGTGAGTCCTGACCACAAGAAAAAAACACTTCAGAAAGGATGGGGGGAGTGAGAGAGAGGGAGAGAGATATGGAGAGAGAGAGAGAGAGACAGACAGACAGACAGACAGAGAGAGAGAGACAGAGAAAGAGAGAGAGATATGGAGAGAGCCCATAACTAACAGCAAACTGTTATATTTATTTATTTATTTATTTATTTAATTTGAATTCTTTTAGATGTTGTACCAGAACCTAAAGTGCGTGAAAGCGTGTAATAATCTGTGGTCCAGACCGTCATGGAGGTGAGGATGATGGAGTGTGAGTTCTCTGCACATGGACGCAGGATGCTCTTTAGTTCCTCGAGGTTGATCTTCTGCATCTGCGTTCTCGTAAGATCTCGGACTTCTCTGAGCTTTCTGAGGGACAGAAGAGTGAGATACACTGATGAACGCTTCAGGAGAGCTTTACATGCCTCCTACACTTTATTAATGAATCCATTTTATTTGCATGAGTCTCTACATTAATGCTAATAATAACAAAACATCATGAATTCTTTAAACTCCAGAAATATATTTGCACGAACATTTTGTGCTCCACTTCTGCTCGTCTCTGTAGTGCCCGGTTTTGCTTTTCGAGCTCCAGGAGGTCCTGCTTTCCCCTAAAAGAACGAGGTGGGATGGAAAAATACCTATCAGTATCTATCAGGAAATATTCGCTCATACACTACATTGCCAAAAATTTTGGGACACCCCTCCATATCATTGAAATCAGGTGTTCCAATCACTTCCTCTGCCACAGGTGTATAAAAATCCAGCACCTAGGCATGCAGACTGCTTCTACACACATTTGTGAAAGAATGGGACGCTCTCAGGAGATCAGTGAATTCAAGTGTGGTACCGTGATAGGTTTCCACCTGTGCAATTCCATTCGTAAAAAATTTCCACACTACTAATTATTCATCATAATTATAAGTCAACTGTTAGTGGTGTTATAACAACACCACTACCACAAGAGTCAGTAGCTACAGACCTCCTTACTTCATGTGGCCTTCACATTAGCTCAAGAACAGTGTGTAGAGAGCTTCATGGAACCGGTTTTCATGGCCAAGGAGCTGTACCCAAGCCTTCCTTCACCATGTGCAATGCAAAGCATCGGATGCAGTGGTGTAAAGCACACACACTGGCCTGCACAGAGTCCTGACCTCAACCCCATAGAACACCTTTGGGATGAATTAGAGTGGAGACTGTGAGACAGACCTTCTCGTCCAACATCAGTGCCTGACCTCACAAATGTGCTTCTAGAGGAACGGTCAAAAATTCCCATAAACACACTCCTAAACCTTGTGGAAAGCCTTCCAGAAGAGTTGAAGCTGTTATAGCTGTAAAGGGGCGGGACAACTCCATATTACATTCATGTGCATGTAAAGGCAGACGTCCCAAAACTTTTGGCAATAAAGTGTATATTGGAGCAGTTTTTTTAAGCCTGAAGTGATAAACTATTGTTAATGAAGCATTAACTTTGGGCTGTTATCCAAATTATGCTGCTACATTATCATCTTTTTAAACCCATAAACCAGTTCATGTGAATGAATAATAAAACTACATTACCGGTTCTCCTCTTTGTCCTTTCTTTCCTTTCGGCCCTGAGGAACCTCGCACACCCTTCAGTCCCTGTTCATGGAGATAAAGCTTTATACAAAACAATGCAGAAAAGTAACCTAACATGTACAGCATGTCTGTCGCTCCCTTCACGTAGTTGATGTAGTGGTTTACATCAAAAGATGAAGAAAAAGACATGAAAACTTTTACCTTCTTCCCTAAAGTTCCCTGTGGAGTAAAACAGGATTTAAATTAGACCACATAATTACTGTGAGATTAATCATGATTTACTATGTGGTTTATTATGTTTACTAATTGACTCACAGGAAGACCAGGAAGGCCCAGTGGACCTGGAGAACCTGGAGGACCCGTTTCACCCTGAATACAAACCAAAACCTGCTATTACATTCTTGTAAAAAACCTGCAAAGATCTGGCAAAATATTCAGCAGTGTACAGGCTCAGATGGAGGGATGGAGCCATGATGGATTGTCAGATACCTGGTATCTAAATAGATACTTGGATGGATGGATGGATGGATGGATGGATGGATGAAAGGACCCATAGATAGATAGATAGATAGATAGATCCAAGGGCAAATGAATGGATAAACAAATAGATAAATAACTAGCAGGATGGATCCATGGATATGGAAATGTTTTTTATGGATGACAGAATGGATAGATATATAGTTCCATGATTAAAGAGATTAATGAATCCTAGGAAGGATGGATGGATGAATGGATGGATGGATGGATGGATGAGGAAGGATGGATGGATGGATGGATGGAAAAATGTGTAAGGAGACAAACAGATCCAAGCATGACTGGATGGATCCTTGGATAAATGGAAAGATGGATAGATCCATCAATAAAGCTGGGGAATGAATCCTTGGTTAAATGGATGGATGAACAGATGGACAAAGGAATGATAGACAGATCCAGAAAGACACAAACTGTACAGAACTGGAAAGTGAAATATAGAAAACAGAGTAAAACGCAGAAGTGTGGAGCTAAATAAATACTGAGGTGTACCTGTGCACCTTGTGCACCAGCCTGGCCTTTAGGTCCTGCTACGCCCTGAGTTCCCTTAAAATAAGAGAAATATGAGAATTTCAATGCATATGTTATTTAGTCATGAAAATGAGTGACTGAAATGTTCCTTCCTTGAGGATCAACATTACCTTCTGCCCTGGTGGTCCTGCAGGTCCTGGGATTCCAGAGATTCCAGAAATTCCCTGTAAAATTCACAGAATTTGAAGTATGTGCAGTTAAATTTGTGAGACATATTTGGGAAGTTTGTGATTTTTTCCTAACAGAGATGAGATGTTTTTAAGAACCTTTAGTCCTGGAAGACCGAGGTGTCCCTTTCCACCAGCAAGTCCAGGAATCCCCTGTATTCAAACAACACAATAATCATTTGAAAATGAAATAAAAGACACATTTCATTCAGGTTTACATTTTTAAACATCTTTAAGTAAGTTATTAGGAACTGATTTAAATCACTGTAACATACTCTTGGTCCGACAGGTCCTGAAGGTCCAGGTTCTCCTGTTTCTCCAGAGGAACCCTGTAAGAACATCTGTTTCTTTTTATGGTTCTAAGGAAAAACTATTTACAGATATAAAAAGTGGTGTATCTACCTTTATCCCAGTGAATCCTAGCTTCCCCGGAATCCCAGGAGCTCCTGCTGGACCCTGTGAGGTTCATAAGTAAATAAAGTAAATTATCACAGTTTTGTTGTCAAATATCCAAGGTTTGCGAGAGTATAAATCATCAGTTTCACCCACTCACTGGTCTGCCAAGTTCTCCTGGTCTTCCTGGAGCTCCTCTATGTCCTCGGTTACCCTGAACAACAACAACAACAACAATCAGCAATGAGTGACAGACTGAAGGTTCAGCTACAATACAAAATGTGTTAAATTATTAAAAATCATACAATTATAAAATTATGGATCTAATTATTAAGTACTGCGAGCATAAAGAGATGATGGACCTACAGTGTTAAAGACACAGAGAACCACAGAATTGCAGAATTAATCAAATGAGGATTGAAGGACAGAGAAAATAAGAAATTAAGAAGCTAGAGAACTATGGAACAAAAAATGAGTACCTGGGGGATGTAAGGGATTAAAAAACTAGGGACCTATGAGATTATAGAATTAAGCAAGTGTGGAAATAAATACATAACTATTGAAGTAATCAAGGAAGGAAGGAACTAAAGAACTATGGAATTACAGACAGAAAACCAGTGATATAACCAACTAGAGAACTTAAGAACAACAAAACTAACAGCCCTAAAATTTAAAAGCTATGGATTTACAGAATAACAGAATTAATTGTGTAGAAAATCAAGAAGTTATGGAATCATGGATCTACAAAATGCTAACTGAAAACAATGTCTTAGCAGCAGACAGATGTATATTGACCAAAAAAAGGGGGTACAAAGCAACAGGTGGGGTAATAAACCATCCCAGGAACAACACAACAAAAACAGGAAACAATGCCCAAATAAGGAAAGCACAGGGACAAACAGGACATGTATGTGATCAGTAAATGAAGACAAATCGATCTTACCGGATCTCCTTCATTGCCTTGAACTCCTAGTAGACCGTCAGTGCCACTGAGACCCTGAAAAAAACACACAAGTAAAAAGATTTAAGTTTATTATTTTCAAATGTTTATTAATCACCCACATAGCAGACGGGTCTGGGCCAGATCTGGCATTAAGCTGAGTTCTGGCATGGCGAGTGGTATGTCAACCAGATGCGGACCAGGTCTGGCAGTGATGGCACTGTTTATATGATGGCATGCCAGATGTGGCCCGGTTATAGTTTGGTTAATGTGGTGTGGCCCAGTGCTGGCCCTGTGCTGGCCCACGTTTGGCCCACATCTGGCAAACCAGACATGGGCCACCAAAGGGCCGTCATTCTTTGTGGTATGTGGGCTGAGTGTAAGTGCATTGTGTGGGCCAGATCTGGGCCAGACCTATTTTGCTACCTGGCAAAGGTGTGATATTAGAGTAGATATAGAATTGAATTTTAGTTCTGAGTAACACTGATACTCACTGGTTTTCCTGGAATTCCATGAGAGCCACGTTTTCCGTTCAGGCCTCGAATTCCCTGCGGAAAATATTGTTTTCTGGATTTACCTACTGGTGTTATTTTATTATATATTTTTAAAAGACTGTACAGACTGTAAGTAAATAATGGAATACAGAGGAATCAAGTCCAAAACTGACTCACCGGTTTTCCAGCCACACCTTTAATTCCTCTGTTTCCCGAAAGTCCCATTTGCCCCTGATTAAAAGACAATCACTCAAACCCTCAAATACTCATAACATATGAAAATAAATAAACAACACACAATTCTAAACATTTACCTTTGGTCCTAGTTGACCTTTGATCCCTGTGTTGCCTGGAGGTCCAGCAGGTCCCAGTGTGCCTTTTTCTCCAGGAGGCCCCTTAGGACCCAGAGGTCCCACAGCTCCCTAAACAAACAATAGAGTCAATAGAGTTGAATAACTCTCTAAATACACAGTTATGTGAAATTTAATAAAGTTTATTAAAACATGGAATTTGGCAAAATCTCTTCCTGGAATCTTTAATAAACAAAAATATTGCTAATGTAATCTCCATTATCCTTTACAAAAACTCTATATTCTATTATATTTTATTATATATATTATAAACTTTATATTATATAAAAAAATAAAAAACCTCACATAATTTCCTCGTTCTCTGATCTCTCCTTTCTTTCCTCTCAACCCTTTAACACCCTGAAATTATAAATCAGAATCAAACACAGTTGTTGCATTTAAGACAGAATTGTGTTTTGTTTCATCAATAAAAAACCCAACATACCACTGGTCCTTCTTCTCCCTGATCTCCAGGTTTCCCTCGCTCACCAGAATCTC
Source organism: Hemibagrus wyckioides (assembly GCF_019097595.1). Classification (NCBI taxonomy): domain Eukaryota; kingdom Metazoa; phylum Chordata; class Actinopteri; order Siluriformes; family Bagridae; genus Hemibagrus; species Hemibagrus wyckioides. Next base: position 29,177,318 of record NC_080714.1, on the reverse strand, counting down.
CCTATCATCCAAAATAACACCAAAAAAATAAACCTGAATTAAACAAATTCAGCACTAAAACACTGCTCATGTTCACCTTCATGACAGAAACAGCACTTACCTTCGGCCCTGGGGGTCCATTTCTTCCAGCAACACCTTGGTTTCCTATTAAACCCTGCATTTAGGTGATATTAGGAGATATATATCTAAATAACACAAATTTAATTGACCTGAATGTAATGAAACACATAAAACACTTACTGATGTTCCTGGTTCGCCTGCAGGGCCTGGAGGCCCCAGAATCCCGCTCTCGCCCTGAATATAAGCAAAGTTATGAATATAAACAAAAATGTTAACAATATATTTAATATTTCCTTCTGTAAGATTAAAGGTACTCACAATAAGTCCAAGTTCACCTTTATCACCCTTTGCACCATGGGGTCCAGTTTCACCACCAGGTCCGAATTTTCCAGCCGAACTAGGACGTCCTCTGGAACCAGACTGACCCTGAAGACATGCAAACATTTTGTTACGTCACAACTTATTACACAGCAATGGAAAAATAACATTAGCTTCTTCACTCTGAATGTTCTATCTCTGATTATTTCGAGTGTTTGTGTTTAAAGGCAATGGTGTAGATGGTCCTGAAAAAATCCCACTCAGAAATCCTCGTCACAAGTCCCCAGAGATTAGAAATGTGTAACACAACACAGAATACATGGAAACTTCCCTGCACACAGAACATCCCAGCTGACCCTGGATCGAGTGTTACCTTTTCTCCAGGAGGTCCCTGTTCTCCTGCTTGCCCTTGAAAGCCACTCTGTCCCTAAAAAACAAAACTTTAAAGTGAAAACTTGTATTTTTACACATAAACATATTACACAACATCAAGTAGATGATCAGTATGTTGTGTAGTTTTTATTTTTCTCTATGTACCTCCTGTCCAGTAGTGCCTTTTATTCCTGCTGTTCCTCGATTCCCTCTTTCTCCTCGGACACCTTTTAATCCAGGAGCTCCAGGGAATCCAGGACTTCCCTTTTCACCCTGAAACACACAAAAATGTTTTATTCAGCATGTCTCATAGTGCGGTGAGGACACAGGAGAAACAACTGGCCATAGTGGGGTGGGATTTGGCACACGTGGTTCTACATTTGGCTGGAGACATCGTGGATCCTACAGATTCCCGACATCGGTTCTTCACACTTATGAAATTCTTGGATATAGTGTCAGTGTGAGAATTGAAGAAGCATTGGACCGAAGCTCTACTCATGTTTATTGGTACACAATAATCATTTAGTCACATGTTCCATTTTTAGCCATTTGGTATCTCTTTGGTATCCATTACTGCCCTTCTGATGCTGGCATGTTTGTTCAATTCTACTGAACTAAGGGTTGTTGAATCTTTAATGCCCCACTCATGCCTTACTAGTGTAAGTGAACTGTTGGTTGTGTTAATACACCTCTGTTGTCCTGTTGCTGCCACATTGGTACTCATTAGATCCCTGAATAGGAAGGTTTGACGTATGATTCCCATCTCACTGGGTGTGTGTTCTCCCTGGGCCTCGGGGGTTTCATTGAGGTAATCTGGTTTCCTTCACAAGCACAGAGATATGTACTGTAGGCTGATTGTCATCCCTAAATTGACTGTAGTGTGTGTGTGTGTTTGTGTGTGTGTGCATGTTCTCCCTGTGTCTCGTGGGTTTCGTCCAGGTACTCCGGTTTCTTGAGTCCAGAGACATGCACTGTCGGCTGATTGGAATCCCTAAATTCCCTAAGTTGTGTTTTTGTGTGTGTGTGATTGTGCCCTGAGATAGACTGGCATCCTGTGCAGAGTCTGCCCTGCTGTGTGTCCCATGTCTCCTGAGATAAGCTCCAGGTTCCTCTGTGACCCAGTAGGAAATGCAGTGTAGAGAATGGATGGATGGATAGTTCCCCAAATTAATGTCCCAGTGTCATTTGATCAATGCTCTAATTCTGTCCCATTGAAAATCTAGTCCCCCCATTATTCCCCCAATAGTCACACTAATAGTCCCCATTAGTACCTTGTCACATTCTACTAACTTAAGTTGTCTTGTGTTGTCACATAAACATTACTGCACAGTGAAATTCTTTCTTTGCATATCCCATCCTTGGGGGTTGGGGGGATTAGAGTGCAGGGTCAGCTATGATGCAGTGCCCCTGGAGCTCTTGCTAAAGGGCCCAACTGTGGTAGCTGAGCAGTGCTGGGGCTTGAACCCGATCTTCCGCTCAATGACTCAGAACCTTAACCACTGGAGCTACCACTGCCCCCACTATTGACTGGTGCCTCACCAGTGTCTTTGATGTACTCTGTTGGTGTACCACATACCCATTTAGTGTCAATTCTATCCAGAAACTAATGACACCCCTTTGCTACCCTTTAGTGTACATTTGTACTTTTTTGATGCTTAACTGGTTTAAACAATTAATTAATCAATTAACACTAATCAATTAATTAAACAATCAAAAATAACCATTAATTCTCTTTTTACATTATAGTCTTACTAAGACAACACTAACATCCTGTTGGTGTAGTATAGTGTCTATTTGGTGTCTCACTAGTGTATTATGGGTACCCTGTATGTGTCCCAACACTAGTGCTGGTTAGAACCTGATCAATGGCACATTGCTACTCCATTATTTTCATCATACTCTGTTACTGCCCCATTGGTACTGACTGGTGTTGACACAAAATCTGTAAAGCTCTGTGGTTTATTTCCATCCATCCATTGTATATACCCACTTTATTCCTAATTAAGGTCATGGGGGTATGCTGGTCATATCCCAGCGCACACTGAGCGAAAGGAAAAGGTACACCCTGGACAGGTCGCCAGTCCTTCTTAGGGCTGTGGTTTATTTATTTATTTTATCTATGACAGAAATCAGGAGGTGTTTAAAACCCAAACAAGATTAAATTAAAACTTACTGGTGGTCCTTTCAATCCCAGAGGACCGATGGATCCCATGATTCCAACAGCACCCTGAAACATGGCGTTACAGAAGCTGATTCTCAGATTTCACCAAATTTACAAAAAAAATGGCATTTTAATAACTTTCCCCTATCTGATCAATGCAGTAATCAGTCTACCTCCTCACCATCGAAACCAGACACTCCCTCCACTCCCTCTGTTCCTTTAACCCCCTGTACACAAAGAAACACTACGATGTGTGACTGGAATCAAATCTGTATATATCAATAATCCACTTGAGTAGGATAACGGACCTTATCTCCTTTATCTCCTTGAGGTCCTAAACCTCCCACTGGTCCATCTTTACCCTGGTGAAGGAAGTTATTTAGATGGAGAATTCTAGGACTTCTTTGAAACTATTCACTTTTTTAAAAAAATATTCTGTACCGGATATCCAGGGACCCCTACAGGTCCGGGTGGACCCTGAGGCCCTTTATCTCCTGGTGGCCCCTGGAGGCCCACCATACCCCACACACCCATATTCCCCTGTACACCCTGTAATATAAATATATAAATGAGTTATAACCAGGCATAAAGAATGACTGAACTGTAACAGCAACATTCGGACCACATCATCGTTAAGTAAATAAAACATTGTAATTGTTTGTTGAATCCTGGCTTCTGTTTGGGGATAAGGTGTTAACTGATGAAATAAACCCACCTCTTTTGGCTCAGTCCGAGTGTTCAGTGTGGTTTTATTTCCTAGCCTTATAACTGTGACTAATAAAAAAATTTTAGATCAAATTTATTGTAGTGATTTCTTACAGGAGGTCCTCGGTAACCCTTTACTGCTGGCAGACCACGAGCTCCCTGAAAATAAACAAACATTAATAAGTATTAATGTTATTGTTTGAGATGAATCACCTTAAACTCTTACAAATTACTTTAAAAGGAGAACTTACTGGGCGTCCAGGTTTTCCTTTAGGACCCTCATTCCCTTGATCTCCCTACAAACACAAAGAGTCACAGGAACAACGAGAAAACCAATAATAATAATAATAATAATAAGAAGAAGAAGAAGAAGAAGAAGAAGAAGAAGAAGAATATCTTTAAGACATTTAAAGTGCTTTAATATGTTCTGACCATCTGCCCAGGATTGCCAGGAAGTCCCTTTGGTCCCTCAGAGCCTTTGATTCCCTGACAAACACAAACATAGCAGGACACAATGCTAAATTTGCTTTCAATCTGTTTCAACAAATGACATTAAACACTTTTCTCAGCAGTGCAGTGGGGAATCGCAGATATACAGATTCATCTTTATTGGTCAAGATGACCAAATTCCTAAGACTTTTTGATCTTAATTTTACATCATTCCTGCAGGATCATCTCGAATTGAAGGGCTTCTTTTTTTTTACATCAGGACGTCATGGACATCAACATCCTCCACATTTATATGAAGAAATCTCGACAATTCAAAACAACGCAATGAACTAGCACACATAATTATGATCTAATGCTGATTGTTTTCTGTAACCAGGTTGCACACACATTTTTTGTCTTTATAAATATGATAAACAGTTCCAAAAATCTCCATTGCCAATTCAGCATATTAATGTTAATGTTTTTTCCTTACATACCATCACTCCAGGCTTTCCAGGTTTGCCAGCGTTTCCCCTACTTCCTGGATCTCCCTGTAAAAGGGAACTGGGTTTAAGCCACAATCTGTATCTGTACAATCCTTAGATCCTTTTAGTAAAGCAGCACACACTGAAGCTCATGAATAAATCCTGGACCACGGATTTGTGAGAAACCAAAAGTTTACTAACACTTTTTCCAACTGGACCTTGTAGACCAGGAGTGCCAGGCTTTCCCTGGAAACCCTGAAAGACAAACCGAGTCCATCACAGGTCCATCACTGGTCCAGAAGGTTAAATCATCTGACACTGGATGAATGTCTCTCACCTTGTGTCCTGAAGATCCCGTGTCTCCATTTGCTCCAAGTGCTCCTGTGAGTCCCTGAAAGAGAATTTTCACTTGGTCACTTTCACTGCTGTGTCTCCGGTATACCACTGATTCTTCACTATACCCTGAACTTACTGGAGAACCATGAATTCCATCCTGCCCTTGAATCCCTGGGAAACCCTGCAGCCCCTATATATATATAAAAAAAGCAAATCTAGGTTAAATTCCCTCTGATGATCTCAAATCCTATATGTCTATGTCACCTATATCCCCCTGAGATAGATTAGTAACCCTAGTGTTTGGATTAAAGGTTAGATAATAAAATTATTATGGATTGGAGTTAGATTGAATTAAGAATTAGATTAAGGATGTAAAGTTTAGAGGTAAGGATTTAGGTTAAGAAATTTGCTACAGTTAGTGATGAAAGTCAACAGTGTACATTGTTGGACTACTAGTTATTGAGGTTTAATTCAAGCTTGAGGTTAGGAGTCTAGGATTTAGGTTTCATGGACTAGGGCTTATGACATACAGGATGCTGTTGGACTCTATGCCAAGACTGAAAGATTTGAATTTTGATATTTATATTTTATGTTTATGTTTTATAAATATTTTTATTTTATGTTTTTTGATTAGCTATGTTTAAAGCACTCGTCAGCACCTCCTACCTTCAGGCCTTTAGCTCCAGGTCCTCCTGGAAATCCTGTTCTACCCTGCAAGCCCAAATCACAACCAATTCAAAAACACATGCCATATACTGAGAATATCTTCAGTAATAATTATTTTCAACATCGTCTTCATTTTATCTACAAATATATTTAATCTGATGTACACAGGAACCTTGATACCAGGCTCTCCTTCGGGTCCTCGCTCTCCTGATTTCCCCATTTGCCCCTATAAAAACCATCGGAGTGTTACAATGTAAGAATAGTAACTTTGCTGTCTTGGCTAAAATCAGCTATTATCATATAAGAATATGGTCTTACCAATGGCCCTGGCAGACCAGTGAATCCACCCCGTCCCAAACGACCCTTTCATTATGAGGGGAAAAAATTACATTTCTCACTTTTGTACAATTCAAGAATCTATAAAAATGACCTATTAAACTGTTATTTCACCCAAAAATTCATTCTATTAATTCCAGTTTAGGAATGATGCAGTCTAGGAAACAGAAGCAGCCAAACAAATGAAAGCTACCTGGTTAGAGACAGCTAGCTAGCAAGTGAAGCTAGTGAGCAGAAGAGAACCTAGCAATCATAAACTCCAATAACTGGACAGGTTGACCCATTCACACAAAGACATGTTCCTCATGGGATTTTTATTTTTTGGATGCTTAAGGGTTCTGTTATGTTGAATAGGTTCTACTTTACCTGAAAAGTAAATACTCTTTGGTAGGGTTCTACATGAAGACTTAAAATGCTTCCACCAAAGAAACAAGGCAAAGAACCAGTGAGAGACATAAGATTCCTGATTTTCTGAACTGACTTTCGCTTCAGTGCTGTGGTAGGCAGAGTCACAAACAAAGCGGCTCATTAGGAGGGGCCTACGATAGGTCTGATTGCTGAGATAAGAGGTTTATCACACTTCTGTCTCATTTTTTATTCAATCTTCCTTCAAGCTCCATTACATCGGACAATATTTATTACTTCAAACGGTCGTTTCTCTGATTACGTACCTTATCACCTCTCTGTCCTGGAACTCCAGTTGCACCATCAGGACCTCGTTCTCCCTGAAGATAAAAAAGTTTATATTTAAGAAAAAAAACCTTGCACTCTGTCTTGCTTGATCCCTCTCTAAATGACCTCCATTACCTTTGGTCCATCTTTTCCTTGCTTACCCTGATCTCCAGCACTTCCTTCCAAACCCTAAAAGATTAAACACCATCACAGGGAAGTACAAAAATATCATCTGAACGAAAGTACAAACAAAACTAGAAAAATTTTACTTGTGGTCCTGGTGATCCAGTGGATCCGGTCAGCCCGGGTTCTCCCTGAACACCTGATCGTCCTGCTCGACCACGGAACCCAGAAAAACCAGGAGAACCTGGAGAACCCTGAGAACATACACACAATGTGCTTCGATACGTCAATGCTAAAACATTGTCACTTCCACAGGAAGAATTATTTCACTGTTAATCCTAGCTTCATGAACTCTACACTTACTTTTAGGAGCGCTTGTTGATGATTTATTATCTCCTTTAGTATTCCTTTCTACTTAGAGTAACAGTTATTTTAATAATTGTTGTGTCGCTGCACATTTCTAAGAACTAAAGATATTAAAGAGAACAGTTACATCACTCAGAGTATTTCAGATGTCTTCTTCTTTTTATTAAAATTGATTTTATTTATTATCTGTTTCATTTAAGAGCCACAGAATCCACCTGCTGCACGTGCAGTGATGCCCATTGTCGGAGAAAATTACATGCCTAGATTTAAAATATCAATACTCTGCCGAAAAGTAGTGGTTATCTATCAAAATTATTTAGCTATTGATTAGTAGCTGGCTTTGATTAATGCAAATGTATAACCTTTAGAATAATCATGTATAACCTTATAATAATCATGCAGAACCTTTAATATTAGTGTGCTAGTGTAATAACCACACTGAGACTGGTGAGCAAGAAAGGGGGTTTTTAGGGCCCAGAATAGGCACCAAGATGAGAGAAGACAGACAGCATGGCCAGTAAGCTAGACATAACAGCATCGGAACATCAGTAACTAATAGCAATGAAGCACAATGAAGCACGATAGTGGTAAGGCTTACTTAGAATTACTTAGGAATAGAAGCACATTTAAACTTAGAAATAGAAGCGTATCTAACTTAAATAAAGGTCAAAGATGACAGAGAAAAGGAGAAAAGGTTAGGGTACTAATTTGAAAATTTCCAAATTAGTCTAAAAAAAGGGGGGGGAAATTGAGAAGAGGAACATTGATGTCATCAAGGGGAGGATGACCTCAATTTAGGGGCAGTATCAGGACAAATAAGAAAATAATGGGAAATGGTAAAAGTATGTAAATTAAGGAAGGAGGGATGAAAGTAGCCATACATTGAATATAATGGGAATATTTAAATTAGGAAAAGGAGGTGCCATGGGGCACCTGAGGTATAAGTAGAGGGGAATTTTTTTGGGTTTTTTAGACCAGCTGCTCTCTTCAGAAATGCATGTGATTGACTGCATGGCTGAATAAAGAAACCTGCTTCTTCTCATCTGCTGACTGAGATCTCCTTTATTTTGGCTAAGTTTTTGGTAGTTTATTGAGTTCATTGGGTAAGATTATGGAAAGCTAAGAGAAATAGACGCAAACTAAAATTCCACCCGGTGATATGTCCACTCGGAGGGGGCTCTGAGTTCCGACACCATCTAATGGTCATTCAGCAAAATAGCAAATCACGTGACCACGAAGGATTAAAACCTGCCATTGTTTCAGTGGAAGATTTTTCCATTATACTGTACCTTGTCATACATACTGGAAATGATGGAATAATACCAGTTAACAGAGAAGTTTTTTTCCAGAATTTTCATTCACACTATTTAAAAGTTCTCATGAAGTTAGATAGAAATGTTTTTATAACGCAATATGACATTGATAATCATTCTGCTTTCAGCGTTATTATAAATATTCTTTCACAGTTAAGGTTATATTAAAAACAGCGATATATTCAGAGGAAATAATAATACTGTTTCATACGAAATTTAATAATATTCTACACATGTGGGTGGGGTTTGAAGAGCTTATCTGCTTGCTCATTTGCTTAACCAAATGTCAGTCAAACAGGATACACGGAGGATCGTTAAAAAGCAGGCTCGAGGCGCCAAACATCACTGAGGTAAATAAAAAAAATGTTTTAAAAATTAAAAAACATATTCTTTACTAAGGTAATTTATAACTTAGTATATTTAAGAAATTCTTATCTAACTTTAAAAATATATCAAGATTAATTTTTGAATCAGAAAGATAGCCCGCTAGCTTCGACTGAATTTAGCTTTGTGACTTCGCCTAGCTAGCATCTATGGATGAAACAGAGAAATGATCATTCTTTCTTACTTCATCCTCTTTTAAAGGTCAGATCGTGTTTGTTATAAGCTTTAGCTTATCATGTTTAAATCACTGCTATTCTGATTAAGATTTAAACCTAATTTTCTACATCAGTTCATTCACTGAATCAACTTTTCCTCAAGCGAATTTATCTATCTATCTATCTATCTATCTATCTATCTATCTATCTATCTATCTATCTATCTATCTATCTATCTATCTATCTATCTATCTATCTATCTATCTATCTATCTATCTATCTATCTAATAAACTCACTTGTTCTCCTTTTTCACCAGGATCTCCCTTATCTCCTCGCTCAGCTTTCGGACCCTGAATATAAAACAGAAAACAGTTCAAAATATCATTTTTGCTGTAAAGGTAAGTTCTGATTGGTTAAATAAATAAAGAACTGTGTAAAATAATCTTACTGGATCACCTGAGGGTCCTGGTTTTCCATCTTTTCCAGCAGCACCCTGGAAAAAAACATGAATGGTGATTAGATAGTGTACATTAAAACTAGGTAGAAACTTCACATTGTTTCATTGACACCTCTGTATAAAACAAGAACATCTGTAAGACATCTCTGTTAATCTAGCAAGCATAACTCTAAGAAGGTTTGGGGATGACCCCTTCCTGTTCCAACATGACCGCACACCAGTGACCAAAGCAAGGTCCATAAAGAGTGTATGGTCCATGTGTAGCTCATTCATAAAGTGGTCAGTCTTACTGGTGGTCCTGGTGGTCCTGGGTCTCCAATGGAGCCTTCATTTCCAGTCTGTCCCTGAAGATAAATAAACACAGGAGATCCAAATGAAACAGAATAAATATGACATATAATATTAAAAAGGTTATTAAAAGTAAAGCAGAAATTTGTGTAATATCTAGGAAAACATACCGGATCTCCTTTAGGACCTGGAGGGCCATCTCGTCCCGCTTTACCCTAAAATTCAAAAATAAAAAACACTGTTATGGAGTTAAGTATCCGGTGTAGAGATTTGGACCAGAGTGGGTGTTGTTACCTCAAGGAAACACAACAATAATCATTTTACACTTTCATCTTTTTCCATGGTTACAGTGAGAGAGTAATTATAAACACACACACACACACACACACCTGTGGCCCACTGTCTCCATGAAATCCGATCATACCATCAGGACCTGGATCTCCCTGAACACACACATTTTATTAACATATAACATGAAGAAAGGCTTTGAGTTTGTAGACGCTTCACTCACACTCATGTGGGTCTTAATAATTACACTTAACACTGCAAGCATTTGGAGGGGTTTTTTTTTATTACTTTTTTTTTTTACAGTCAGCAGCAAATTATATTTTCAAGAAAGGTTATACTGGTTTATACTATATATATATATATATTTCACCAAAAAAAAGTATATTGTGATAGAAGCAAAAACAAGTTTTCATTATTTTTTTCCCTGGTAAAGTGTGTGTGTGTGTGTGTGTGTGTGTGTGTGTGACTTACTGGTTTCCCGACTTCTCCTCTCACTCCGATGTCACCAGGCTGACCCTGAAGAAAGGCGATTAAATTGAATCTATAAATAAGTATTTGTGTATATTTTATATATTTTTTTAAAGTAGTGAAGAGAACATTGCTCATACAGGAGGTCCTTTAACTCCACCTGGTCCTTCTCCACCTCTCGCTCCCATACGACCCTGCAGGACACCATCAACATGTCATTAAAGAGGGAAAGAGAAGGACAAGTGGACAGTAAATAGAATTTAATACGTACTGTTGGACCCGGAGGTCCTGTAAACCCAGGCCATCCAGGTTCTCCCTAAACGACACGTAGGGTTCAGGAGGTAAATAAATAATTATATAATGATAAGAAGTGATATAAAAGAGTTTAGTAAGTAACGTACAGGAGGACCGAGTGCTCCCATAATCCCCCGCTGTCCTCGCGGTCCAGGCAGCCCCTAAACATGTACAGTTATTTTTTAGATTTTTTAAACCATTTCAAGTGTCATTAAATTGTTATCATTAAAATATCCTCATCCCTGCTAGCAAGAGAGACACCAGTACAGTTATAACACAGTTATAAAACAATCCTTTTAAGATAAATGGAAACAGATGGATTTTTATATTTAGTGTGTTCGGCTGTGTACACCCACATCAGTATTAACCATTAGCACAGGTTGCAGAGTTTTAAAAAGATCATTAGCACAGGTTTGCAAGTTTTAAAAAGATCATATTTTCTTAGCTCAATCAATCAATCAATCAATCAATCAATCAATCAATCAATCAGTCAATCAGTCAGTCAGTCATACAAATGAGGGATTAAGCTCACAGCATTACAGTTGAAATTGTACAGCAGTCATTGACGGTATTTATGTAAACATGATATAGCGGCAGCTCTCGTCTATGTATTCACTTACAGCATAGCTGGTTATTCCAATCAGACCAACTTCCCCTTTATTTCCCTGTAAACAAACAAACAAACAAACAAACAAACAAACAAACAAGCCCACATCAGTGTTTGAACTTATCCCAGCATAATGTTACAGGAGTTAATCAGGAGGTTTACCTTCTCCCCATTCCTGCCTTTCTCACCCTGAGGTCCTGGTTCTCCAGTGTAACCCTGAAAGGTCAAGAAATACCACATTTTAAAGACCGATATCAATCCTGGTATCAGGTATCGGTGTGATAACTAGCTCACTCGTTAATGATGCTCCCATACAAGGTAACGGTAACATGTTCTGTGATGTCCCCATTACTTAAAGTTAAATAAATATTTTTAAAAAAACATTGAACTCAGTTTGAAAATATACACTATATTGCCAAAAACAGGGACATGAATGTAATATGGAGTTGTCCCGCCCTTTACAGCTATAACAGCTTCAACTCTTCTGGGAAGGCTTTCCACAAGGTTTAGGAGTGTGTTTATGAGAATTTTTGACCATTCCCTTTTAACAGAAGCACATTTGTGAGGTCAGGCACTGATGTTGGACGAGAAGGTCTGTCTCACAGTCTCCACTCTAATTCATCCCAAAGGTGTTCTATGGGGTTGAGGTCAGGACTCTGTGCAGGCCAGTCAAGTTCCTCCACACCAAACTCACTCATCCATGTCTTTATGGACCTTGCTTTGGTCACTGGTGTACAGTCATGTTGGAACAGGAAGGGGTCATCCCCAAACTGTTCCCACAAAGAGCATGAAATTGTCCAAAATGTCTTGGTATGAAGCTGAAGCATTAAGAGTTCCTTTCACTGGAACTAAGGGGCCGAGCCCAACCCCTGAAAAACACCACCTGAACTCAATGATTTGCAGGGGTGTCCCAAAACTTTTGGCAATATAGTGTATGTTATTGGTGCGTCTGTGATATTAATATTTAATAATCAGCTACGGAAAAAAAAAAAAGATTACTGTGATTTATAAAGAAACCCTGCAGGCTCTTACCCACTCACCCAGGTCCCCTTTACTGCCCTGCTCTCCTCTGTATCCCCGTGGACCCTACACACACACACACACACACACACACACTGTCAAATAATGATATTATGATTTGTGAACACAGAGAAAGTAGTGTTTCTGGCACTAGTTATAAATGAAGTGAAACCAGGTACTGTGTGTTCACAGATTAAAACTCCTTTGCTTTTCATTCCACTCCACTGCTCTCCTGCTGAACTTTCATTTCTGTCTTTTAGTCTGTGCTTACTAAAGCTGTATATTAGTACCGTTCATTATCTGGTTTTCCACCACAGCGCTGCAGAGTTCTGGATTCTGATTGGTTGGAAGGTGTTGATTAGTTTTCTCTCACAGCTGCAAATCACAGGTCTATATTAAGGCACTCACTCTAACGTGTTATTGTTTCTGTAATAACAGCTCTTTCACAGAGACAAATGTGTAGTCATCGATATGGTGGAGTTTTCTGTGAATGTCTCTGGTAGCAGCGCAGTGAAGAGCAGTGTTGAATGTGAGAAGTCGGAGGTGAAGAAGCATCATCCCTCACTTCCTTTGCTGATCACTACATTGCATTGCCTCCCACTTTAGCATAAAGCTAATCTCTGTTTAACTTTTTGGCACTGCTGGTTCCTGGATCATGGTTTGGTTGTCAGGGTGTTTCACCTTCCAGCCACCAGGGGGCTCTGAACATTACAATCAGCTCCTTTAATGTGTCTCAGCTGCAGCTACACCTTCATATTCTTGTGAATCATCTCCATCCAGGTAGAAGACATGGAACCTCCAGTTGTAAAGATAAAATATTCTAACACATCATTTATTTGTGGTCTCTGTGAGAGTTATAGAAGTTGCGTACGTTTTCCCCACGTGGTCCTGCTTGGCCTGTTTCTCCATCTTTTCCTGGTGTGCCATCTTGGCCTGGTCTTCCAGGAGGTCCAGGTATCCCAGGTGGCCCTGCTCTCCCCTGACATGTACATATAAAGCATCAGTTGTTGATGATAAGTCCATAATAACAAAGCTAAGTGTTAAGCTTTCAGCCTCTGTTACTTGTTAGCTGCATTAGCCGTGTAGTTTTAATACCAAAGTGTCTCAGATGATCAAATACATTTGGGGAACATTTTGTAAATGTTTTTGGCCAGACGTAAATTAAATGTGAATGTAGAGGCTTACAGCTGCTCCTGCTACAACTTTATTACTATATATACAGAACAAAAACAGATTAATTTAAGGCTAAACTGAGAAACCATGAGTGAGATATATGGCCATTTACAGGAAATCATTTTTATGAGTTAAACTGCTTGGTTTCTCTCTCTCTCTCTCTCTCTCTCTCTCGATCTCTCTCTCTATCTCTCTTTCTCTCTCTTCTTTGCTAAAAAAAACGAAATCGATGATTATTAGTGTTGATTCCAGACTACTGAAAACCTAAAAAGACTTTAGAAGCTGCTGTAATTTCACTCTGGATGGATTTCAGTGGACCGTGATTGGATTTGTTCATGCACAAGAACTTTTATCTGCTTCATCCAAGAATGGTCTCCTGTTCAGCAGATCCATCATTTCCTCACATGCTTTTTCTGATAAATAATAGATTTTATTAAAGAAGATGAACACCTGAGAGCAAAAGCACCCCACAGTCTGAACACACAGACCGGAGGCGTCACTGTTCGATCAGGTTTTATACAAAACTGTAGATTGGATCAAGATGAGAATCTGGTCAATGTTTATGTGTGATTACTAAATGAAGTTTAGTAACCAGAATTAGGGTTCTGAATGAGGTGTAGTGTTTTCTGGTTCTGATTCCAACTCTGAGCCTGAAATATCTATTTCTGAGGCCGACTCTGAATTCCACTTTTTCTTTGATCCTGATTCAAATTCTAAATCTGAAGCTACAATAATGTCTACAATAATCCAGATCAATTTGAAAGTTGGTCATCCAAACTGTAACGTCTGAAAATGTTTATGGCCCTGTACTGCGCTTGAGTAAAACGCAAGACCTGCATCATTTACGCCTGGTGTTTATTTACTTTCCGGCTCTTTGAAACACAGCGAGTTTTTTAAAATGGACCGACAGTGAGGTGGAGTTGTTGCTGCGAGTAACACAGGAGTATGAAGCTGCAAAAGCGAGTGAGAATGTAGACTCCATTTTAGCTGAATCGGTCTGTGTCACGTGACTAAAAATGCATCAGCATTTTCAAATTTATCCACTTTGGAGAGCATTTTCAAAAAGATACGTTGTCGTTTACTAAAAACAGCGTCTCAGTGTGGAGCGAAGGCCAAAACGGTATTCGTGTGGACATGGCCTAACGCTGATTACAGTATGATATATCTGAGGATCAATTTGAACTTGACACTCTCGATTCTGAACCTGACTCTAAAGCCAACTTTGATCCTGATCCTAATTCTAAACCTGACTCTGAATCTGATTTTGATTTATAAACTAACTCAGTTTCTAAATCTGTCAAAATGTCTCAAAATGCTGAAAGAGCTCACTCTAACATACAGAGCTACAACTCTCAGCCTCGGTGCTTCAACTTAAATGACGAGCAGCTATCATGGGGACAGGACCACACTTAATAAGTATGGCAGATATTCATCTTATTAAATTATATCTGTGTAAATTTATACATACTTATTAAGGCTTATGAGCTTTAGGGATTAGTTGGGCCACTGAGCTGTGTTTGGATTAGAGTTTAGGGTTAGAGTTTAGAGTATAAGGTCAGGGTTAGGATTAGGGGTTAGGGTTTAGGGTTAGGGTTAGGGTTAGGGTTAGGGTTTAGGGTTAGGGTTAGGGTTAGGGTTTAGGGTTTAGGGTTAGGGTTTAGGGTTAGGGGTTAGGGTTAGGGTTTAGGTTTAGGTTTAGGGTTAGGGTTTGGGATTAGGGTTTAGGGTTAGGGTTAGGGTTTAGGGTTAGGGGTTAGTGTTAGGGGTTAGGGTTAGGGTTAGGGTTTAGGGTTAGGGGTTAGTGTTGGGGGTTAGGGTTAGGGGTTAGTGTTAGGGTTTAGGGTTAGGGTTAGGGTTTAGGATTAGGGTTTAGGTTTAGAGTTTAGGTTTAGGTTTAGGGGTTAGGGTTAGGGTTAGGGTTAGGGTTTAGGATTAGGGTTTAGGTTTAGGGTTTAGGTTTAGGGGTTAGGGGTTAGGGTTAGGTTTAGGGTTAGGGGTTAGGGGTTAGGGTTAGGGGTTAGGGTTAGGGGTTAGGGTTTAACAATGTGTTAGGGTTAGGGGTTAGGGTTAGGGTTAGGGTTAGGGGTTAGGGTTTAACAATGTGTTAGGGTTAGGGGTTAGGGTTAGGGTTAGGGGTTAGGGTTAGGGTTAGGGGTTAGTGTTAGGGGTTAGGGTTAGGGGTTAGGGTTTAACAATGTGTTCAGTCCGGTGCCTACAATCGGCCCTGTGACTCCTTTCTTGCCCTGTTTCCCTGGAACTCCTAGAGTTAGGGTTAGGGTTAGGGTTAGGGTTAGGGTTAGGGGTTAGGGTTAGGGTTAGGGGTTAGTGTTAGGGGTTAGGGTTAGGGTTAGGGTTAGGGTTAGGGGTTAGGGTTAGGGTTAGGGTTAGGGTTAGGGGTTAGTGTTAGGGGTTAGGGTTAGGGGTTAGGGTTTAACAATGTGTTCAGTCCGGTGCCTACAATCGGCCCTGTGACTCCTTTCTTGCCCTGTTTCCCTGGAACTCCTAGATGGCCCTAAAGACAAAAACACAAAGCAAAAGTCAGAAAAACTGTGTTTATATTATAAACAAACAAACAACAAAAAACCCCAAAACAATGGATCCCTGAGGAACATACAAAAGAAGAGACAATGAAGAACGTTATCTTAAAGACAACAGCATTGTTGAGCCCCTGAGCAAGGCCCTTAACCCTCTCTGGTCCAGGTCACTGTATCATAACTGACCCTGCACTCTGACCCCTAACCTGGGATATGCAAAAAAAAAAGTATTTGACCCTGCTGTAATTTATATGTGAGAAATAAAGATCACCTCTGTATTGTTGTTAGTCAGTGTCGTCTGGTCAGTTATCTAATTGTTCATTTTTAATATGAAACATTTCTGTTTATTACGATATCGGGGTGACTCACAGGTGGACCGGGATCTCCAGGTCTCCCCAGTGGTCCTGGACGTCCTTTCTGTCTCTGAGAAAAAATACGTTATTAGATCTACAGAATTTTGTTCATATAACTAGTAAGATTTTCGGTCCTTTAAAAATCCATGAAGAACAGGAGTAAGGAGTCAGAGTTAACTGAGAGTTTAACAGTTATATATAATAATAATAATAATAATAAACTTCAGGGCGGTATCAGTATCTCCACATTATCACACCACCCTTTCATTAATTATTTTCCTTCAGACTCATGTCCTAAAGAGTGTTATTCTCTTAGACTACAGCAATTTGTCAGTAATGAATATTTTTTTATTACTCAGAGAACAGGTCATACTTGGTATCTGTTTTCTGCATTGTGACTCCTTTAAAATCAGGGACTCTTACCGGCCATGAGGCCATCAGCTTGCTGTAGAGTTTACTCTTCTGTTGGTGGAAAGAAAAGATTTCTGGTCTGCTGCAGAGTTCTATTATTTAAATGATTATGTAACATCACCGTAATGACCCATAACACTCACCTTAAACTCTTGCCATTCCTCCTCTGATGTCATCCACATGAGGATGGCGGGAATCCCGGGTGGACCGGTTGGCCCTCTGTACCCTGTGCGCCCTGGATGTCCCGTCGATCCCGCAGTGCCCTATGGGAAATGAGAGAAATCAAACAGAATATTCATTTTAGAATATCAATATTTTCAGGGTATAAAAATATTGTGTACCTTTTCTCCTTTTGGTCCTGGAACTCCAGGATGTCCAGGAGGACCCTGATGCCCCTGGTGACAACAGTGTGATAAGACAGCCAGCGTTATTATTACAGTGTAAATAAACACCAATAAAATATCAAAAACAATTCACATAAAAATCAAACATCATTTCTTTTAAATTCATTCAGTCTCAGTAACGCTTCCTGTCCACACGACGGCGCCGGAGCTCCCGGTACACTTCACAGCACACAGATCTCCTCTTCGGCTTCATTAAATCATTTCACTAATCCGTTTTCCTGTTTTCAGTCTAATCTTTCTCTCTCTGTGTCTCTCGGCGAGTCTGCTCTCGTTTATAAAGCTCTCTCGGCGGAGCTAAACGACCCGCCTCTCCTCTCTTTTCAGATTTAATTCAATGAAATCCTGACAAACTCAATTTCCTCTCACAGGATCTAAGACACTGTGGGACTCGAATGACCAAGAGACCAAACATTTCATGGCTCCAATGAGGAGGAGGAGAAGAGGGAGATTTTCATCAAGATCAGCAATCAGACCATGTTCTGCGTTAATGCCTGCTGTATGTTCTGTCCTCATAATTCTGCAATACTGTTCACTGAAACGGCTTCTCTACCAGGCTGTAAAGCACCATCGTCTTCACCAGAGTCGGAAACATTCCCACTGTGTAGACATGGAAAACCTGGAAGCTTCTTCTAAAGCCTGAGCAACATGATGATTTAATGATGTTCTGAGATTTCACAAGGTTCGACTCGAAGCAGCTCATTCAATGTTCAAGTTTGTACAGAATGTGTAAGATGACTTAAAATGTAGATTTTATTTATGATTAGAAATTTCCATTTCAGATTTATTATAATAATGTTACAGAATTTTTTTCTTCAGATTATAAATGACATCATGCTGTGATGAACTGGAGGTAATGATATTTCAGTCACCCAAAGTTTCTT
>NC_080714.1:29129258-29151758 GCF_019097595.1 Hemibagrus wyckioides | reverse complement strand
GAGATCAGGTGACTGGATGTTATAGAGAATCAGGTGACTGGATGTTATAGAGAATCAGGTGACTGGATGTTATAGGAGATCAGGTGACTGGATGTTATAGAGAATCAGGTGACTGGATGTTATAGAGGATCAGGTGACTGGATGTTATAGAGAATCAGGTGACTGGATGTTATAGGAGATCAGGTGACTGGATGTTATAGGAGATCAGGTGACTGGATGTTATAGAGAATCAGGTGACTGGATGTTATAGAGAATCAGGTGACTGGATGTTATAGGAGATCAGGTGACTGGATGTTATAGAGAATCAGGTGACTGGATGTTATAGAGGATCAGGTGACTGGATGTTATAGGAGATCAGGTGACTGGATGTTATAGAGGATCAGGTGACTGGATGTTATAGAGAATCAGGTGACTGGATGTTATAGGAGATCAGGTGACTGGATGTTATAGGAGATCAGATGACTGGATGTTATAGGAGATCAGGTGACTGGATGTTATAGAGAATCAGGTGACTGGATGTTATAGAGGATCAGGTGACTGGATGTTATAGGAGATCAGGTGACTGGATGTTATAGGAGATCAGATGACTGGATGTTATAGGAGATCAGGTGACTGGATGTTATAGAGAATCAGGTGACTGGATGTTATAGAGAATCAGGTGACTGGATGTTATAGGAGATCAGGTGACTGGATGTTATAGGAGATCAGGTGACTGGATGTTATAGGAGATCAGGTGACTGGATGTTATAGAGAATCAGGTGACTGGATGTTATAGGAGATCAGGTGACTGGATGTTATAGGAGATCAGGTGACTGGATGTTATAGAGAATCAGGTGACTGGATGTTATAGGGGATCAGGTGACTGGATGTTATAGAGGATCAGGTGACTGGATGTTATAGGAGATCAGGTGACTGGATGTTATAGAGAATCAGGTGACTGGATGTTATAGGAGATCAGGTGACTGGATGTTATAGGAGATCAGGTGACTGGATGTTATAGAGAATCAGGTGACTGGATGTTATAGAGGATCAGGTGACTGGATGTTATAGGAGATCAGGTGACTGGATGTTATAGAGGATCAGGTGACTGGATGTTATAGAGAATCAGGTGACTGGATGTTATAGGAGATCAGGTGACTGGATGTTATAGAGAATCAGGTGACTGGATGTTATAGGAGATCAGGTGACTGGATGTTATAGGGGATCAGGTGACTGGATGTTATAGGGGATCAGGTGACTGGATGTTATAGAGGATCAGGTGACTGGATGTTATAGAGAATCAGGTGACTGGATGTTATAGAGGATCAGGTGACTGGATGTTATAGGAGATCAGGTGACTGGATGTTATAGAGAATCAGGTGACTGGATGTTATAGGGGATCAGGTGACTGGATGTTATAGGAGATCAGGTGACTGGATGTTATAGGAGATCAGGTGACTGGATGTTATAGAGAATCAGGTGACTGGATGTTATAGAGGATCAGGTGACTGGATGTTATAGGAGATCAGGTGACTGGATGTTATAGGAGATCAGGTGACTGGATGTTATAGGAGATCAGGTGACTGGATGTTATAGAGGATCAGGTGACTGGATGTTATAGAGAATCAGGTGACTGGATGTTATAGGAGATCAGGTGACTGGATGTTATAGGAGATCAGGTGACTGGATGTTATAGGAGATCAGGTGACTGGATGTTATAGGAGATCAGGTGACTGGATGTTATAGAGGATCAGGTGACTGGATGTTATAGAGAATCAGGTGACTGGATGTTATAGGAGATCAGGTGACTGGATGTTATAGAGAATCAGGTGACTGGATGTTATAGAGAATCAGGTGACTGGATGTTATAGAGGATCAGGTGACTGGATGTTATAGAGAATCAGGTGACTGGATGTTATAGGAGATCAGGTGACTGGATGTTATAGAGGATCAGGTGACTGGATGTTATAGAGAATCAGGTGACTGGATGTTATAGGAGATCAGGTGACTGGATGTTATAGGAGATCAGGTGACTGGATGTTATAGGAGATCAGGTGACTGGATGTTATAGAGGATCAGGTGATTGGATGTTATAGAGAATCAGGTGACTGGATGTTATAGGAGATCAGGTGACTGGATGTTATAGAGAATCAGGTGACTGGATGTTATAGAGGATCAGGTGACTGGATGTTATAGAGAATCAGGTGACTGGATGTTATAGAGAATCAGGTGACTGGATGTTATAGAGGATCAGGTGACTGGATGTTATAGAGAATCAGGTGACTGGATGTTATAGAGAATCAGGTGACTGGATGTTATAGAGAATCAGGTGACTGGATGTTATAGGAGATCAGGTGACTGGATGTTATAGAGAATCAGGTGACTGGATGTTATAGGAGATCAGGTGACTGGATGTTATAGAGAATCAGGTGACTGGATGTTATAGAGAATCAGGTGACTGGATGTTATAGGAGATCAGGTGACTGGATGTTATAGAGAATCAGGTGACTGGATGTTATAGAGAATCAGGTGACTGGATGTTATAGGAGATCAGGTGACTGGATGTTATAGAGAATCAGGTGACTGGATGTTATAGAGAATCAGGTGACTGGATGTTATAGGAGATCAGGTGACTGGATGTTATAGAGAATCAGGTGACTGGTAGTTATAGGAGATCAGGTGACTGGATGTTATAGGAGATCAGGTGACTGGATGTTATAGAGAATCAGGTGACTGGATGTTATAGAGAATCAGGTGACTGGATGTTATAGAGGATCAGGTGACTGGATGTTATAGAGAATCAGGTGACTGGATGTTATAGGAGATCAGGTGACTGGATGTTATAGAGGATCAGGTGACTGGATGTTATAGAGAATCAGGTGACTGGATGTTATAGGAGATCAGGTGACTGGATGTTATAGGAGATCAGGTGACTGGATGTTATAGGAGATCAGGTGACTGGATGTTATAGGAGATCAGGTGACTGGATGTTATAGAGGATCAGGTGACTGGATGTTATAGAGAATCAGGTGACTGGATGTTATAGGAGATCAGGTGACTGGATGTTATAGAGAATCAGGTGACTGGATGTTATAGAGGATCAGGTGACTGGATGTTATAGAGAATCAGGTGACTGGATGTTATAGAGAATCAGGTGACTGGATGTTATAGAGGATCAGGTGACTGGATGTTATAGAGAATCAGGTGACTGGATGTTATAGAGAATCAGGTGACTGGATGTTATAGAGAATCAGGTGACTGGATGTTATAGGAGATCAGGTGACTGGATGTTATAGAGAATCAGGTGACTGGATGTTATAGGAGATCAGGTGACTGGATGTTATAGAGAATCAGGTGACTGGATGTTATAGAGAATCAGGTGACTGGATGTTATAGGAGATCAGGTGACTGGATGTTATAGAGAATCAGGTGACTGGATGTTATAGAGAATCAGGTGACTGGATGTTATAGGAGATCAGGTGACTGGATGTTATAGAGAATCAGGTGACTGGATGTTATAGAGAATCAGGTGACTGGATGTTATAGGAGATCAGGTGACTGGATGTTATAGAGAATCAGGTGACTGGATGTTATAGGGGATCAGGTGACTGGATGTTATAGAGGATCAGGTGACTGGATGTTATAGAGAATCAGGTGACTGGATGTTATAGGGGATCAGGTGACTGGATGTTATAGGAGATCAGGTGACTGGATGTTATAGAGAATCAGGTGACTGGATGTTATAGAGAATCAGGTGACTGGATGTTATAGAGAATCAGGTGACTGGATGTTATAGAGAATCAGGTGACTGGATGTTATAGAGAATCAGGTGACTGGATGTTATAGAGAATCAGGTGACTGGATGTTATAGGAGATCAGGTGACTGGATGTTATAGGGGATCAGGTGACTGGATGTTATAGGAGATCAGGTGACTGGATGTTATAGGAGATCAGGTGACTGGATGTTATAGAGAATCAGGTGACTGGATGTTATAGAGGATCAGGTGACTGGATGTTATAGAGAATCAGGTGACTGGATGTTATAGAGGATCAGGTGACTGGATGTTATAGGAGATCAGGTGACTGGATGTTATAGGAGATCAGATGACTGGATGTTATAGGAGATCAGGTGACTGGATGTTATAGAGAATCAGGTGACTGGATGTTATAGAGAATCAGGTGACTGGATGTTATAGGAGATCAGGTGACTGGATGTTATAGAGAATCAGGTGACTGGATGTTATAGGGGATCAGGTGACTGGATGTTATAGGAGATCAGGTGACTGGATGTTATAGGGGATCAGGTGACTGGATGTTATAGGAGATCAGGTGACTGGATGTTATAGAGAATCAGGTGACTGGATGTTATAGGGGATCAGGTGACTGGATGTTATAGGAGATCAGGTGACTGGATGTTATAGAGGATCAGGTGACTGGATGTTATAGAGAATCAGGTGACTGGATGTTATAGAGAATCAGGTGACTGGATGTTATAGAGAATCAGGTGACTGGATGTTATAGAGAATCAGGTGACTGGATGTTATAGAGAATCAGGTGACTGGATGTTATAGGAGATCAGGTGACTGGATGTTATAGAGAATCAGGTGACTGGATGTTATAGGGGATCAGGTGACTGGATGTTATAGGAGATCAGGTGACTGGATGTTATAGAGAATCAGGTGACTGGATGTTATAGGAGATCAGGTGACTGGATGTTATAGAGAATCAGGTGACTGGATGTTATAGGGGATCAGGTGACTGGATGTTATAGGAGATCAGGTGACTGGATGTTATAGAGGATCAGGTGACTGGATGTTATAGAGAATCAGGTGACTGGATGTTATAGAGAATCAGGTGACTGGATGTTATAGAGAATCAGGTGACTGGATGTTATAGAGAATCAGGTGACTGGATGTTATAGGAGATCAGGTGACTGGATGTTATAGGAGATCAGGTGACTGGATGTTATAGGGGATCAGGTGACTGGATGTTATAGGGGATCAGGTGACTGGATGTTATAGAGAATCAGGTGACTGGATGTTATAGAGAATCAGGTGACTGGATGTTATAGGAGATCAGGTGACTGGATGTTATAGAGAATCAGGTGACTGGATGTTATAGGAGATCAGGTGACTGGATGTTATAGAGAATCAGGTGACTGGATGTTATAGGAGATCAGGTGACTGGATGTTATAGAGAATCAGGTGACTGGATGTTATAGGAGATCAGGTGACTGGATGTTATAGAGAATCAGGTGACTGGATGTTATAGGAGATCAGGTGACTGGATGTTATAGGAGATCAGGTGACTGGATGTTATAGAGAATCAGGTGACTGGATGTTATAGAGGATCAGGTGACTGGATGTTATAGAGAATCAGGTGACTGGATGTTATAGGAGATCAGGTGACTGGATGTTATAGAGAATCAGGTGACTGGATGTTATAGAGGATCAGGTGACTGGATGTTATAGGAGATCAGGTGACTGGATGTTATAGAGGATCAGGTGACTGGATGTTATAGGAGATCAGGTGACTGGATGTTATAGAGAATCAGGTGACTGGATGTTATAGGAGATCAGGTGACTGGATGTTATAGGAGATCAGGTGACTGGATGTTATAGGAGATCAGGTGACTGGATGTTATAGGAGATCAGGTGACTGGATGTTATAGAGAA
Organism: Hemibagrus wyckioides; assembly: GCF_019097595.1. Taxonomy (NCBI): domain Eukaryota; kingdom Metazoa; phylum Chordata; class Actinopteri; order Siluriformes; family Bagridae; genus Hemibagrus; species Hemibagrus wyckioides. The sequence continues at coordinate 29,146,104 of NC_080714.1, read as the reverse complement.
TCAGGTGACTGGATGTTATAGGAGATCAGGTGACTGGATGTTATAGGAGATCAGGTGACTGGATGTTATAGGAGATCAGGTGACTGGATGTTATAGGAGATCAGGTGACTGGATGTTATAGGGGATCAGGTGACTGGATGTTATAGGGGATCAGGTGACTGGATGTTATAGAGGATCAGGTGACTGGATGTTATAGAGAATCAGGTGACTGGATGTTATAGAGGATCAGGTGACTGGATGTTATAGAGGATCAGGTGACTGGATGTTATAGAGAATCAGGTGACTGGATGTTATAGAGGATCAGGTGACTGGATGTTATAGGAGATCAGGTGACTGGATGTTATAGGAGATCAGGTGACTGGATGTTATAGAGAATCAGGTGACTGGATGTTATAGGAGATCAGGTGACTGGATGTTATAGGAGATCAGGTGACTGGATGTTATAGGGGATCAGGTGACTGGATGTTATAGAGAATCAGGTGACTGGATGTTATAGGAGATCAGGTGACTGGATGTTATAGGGGATCAGGTGACTGGATGTTATAGGAGATCAGGTGACTGGATGTTATAGGGGATCAGGTGACTGGATGTTATAGGGGATCAGGTGACTGGATGTTATAGAGGATCAGGTGACTGGATGTTATAGAGAATCAGGTGACTGGATGTTATAGAGGATCAGGTGACTGGATGTTATAGGAGATCAGGTGACTGGATGTTATAGAGAATCAGGTGACTGGATGTTATAGGGGATCAGGTGACTGGATGTTATAGGAGATCAGGTGACTGGATGTTATAGGGGATCAGGTGACTGGATGTTATAGAGAATCAGGTGACTGGATGTTATAGGAGATCAGGTGACTGGATGTTATAGAGGATCAGGTGACTGGATGTTATAGAGAATCAGGTGACTGGATGTTATAGGAGATCAGGTGACTGGATGTTATAGAGGATCAGGTGACTGGATGTTATAGAGAATCAGGTGACTGGATGTTATAGGAGATCAGGTGACTGGATGTTATAGAGGATCAGGTGACTGGATGTTATAGAGAATCAGGTGACTGGATGTTATAGGAGATCAGGTGACTGGATGTTATAGGAGATCAGGTGACTGGATGTTATAGGAGATCAGGTGACTGGATGTTATAGGAGATCAGGTGACTGGATGTTATAGAGGATCAGGTGACTGGATGTTATAGAGAATCAGGTGACTGGATGTTATAGGAGATCAGGTGACTGGATGTTATAGAGAATCAGGTGACTGGATGTTATAGAGGATCAGGTGACTGGATGTTATAGAGAATCAGGTGACTGGATGTTATAGAGAATCAGGTGACTGGATGTTATAGAGGATCAGGTGACTGGATGTTATAGAGAATCAGGTGACTGGATGTTATAGAGAATCAGGTGACTGGATGTTATAGAGAATCAGGTGACTGGATGTTATAGGAGATCAGGTGACTGGATGTTATAGGGGATCAGGTGACTGGATGTTATAGGAGATCAGGTGACTGGATGTTATAGAGAATCAGGTGACTGGATGTTATAGGGGATCAGGTGACTGGATGTTATAGGAGATCAGGTGACTGGATGTTATAGAGGATCAGGTGACTGGATGTTATAGAGAATCAGGTGACTGGATGTTATAGAGAATCAGGTGACTGGATGTTATAGAGAATCAGGTGACTGGATGTTATAGAGAATCAGGTGACTGGATGTTATAGGAGATCAGGTGACTGGATGTTATAGGGGATCAGGTGACTGGATGTTATAGGAGATCAGGTGACTGGATGTTATAGGAGATCAGGTGACTGGATGTTATAGAGAATCAGGTGACTGGATGTTATAGAGGATCAGGTGACTGGATGTTATAGAGAATCAGGTGACTGGATGTTATAGAGGATCAGGTGACTGGATGTTATAGGAGATCAGGTGACTGGATGTTATAGGAGATCAGATGACTGGATGTTATAGGAGATCAGGTGACTGGATGTTATAGAGAATCAGGTGACTGGATGTTATAGAGAATCAGGTGACTGGATGTTATAGGAGATCAGGTGACTGGATGTTATAGGAGATCAGGTGACTGGATGTTATAGAGAATCAGGTGACTGGATGTTATAGGAGATCAGGTGACTGGATGTTATAGGGGATCAGGTGACTGGATGTTATAGGAGATCAGGTGACTGGATGTTATAGAGAATCAGGTGACTGGATGTTATAGGAGATCAGGTGACTGGATGTTATAGGGGATCAGGTGACTGGATGTTATAGGAGATCAGGTGACTGGATGTTATAGAGGATCAGGTGACTGGATGTTATAGAGAATCAGGTGACTGGATGTTATAGAGAATCAGGTGACTGGATGTTATAGAGAATCAGGTGACTGGATGTTATAGAGAATCAGGTGACTGGATGTTATAGGAGATCAGGTGACTGGATGTTATAGGGGATCAGGTGACTGGATGTTATAGGAGATCAGGTGACTGGATGTTATAGGAGATCAGGTGACTGGATGTTATAGAGAATCAGGTGACTGGATGTTATAGGAGATCAGGTGACTGGATGTTATAGGAGATCAGGTGACTGGATGTTATAGGAGATCAGGTGACTGGATGTTATAGAGAATCAGGTGACTGGATGTTATAGGAGATCAGGTGACTGGATGTTATAGGAGATCAGGTGACTGGATGTTATAGAGAATCAGGTGACTGGATGTTATAGGGGATCAGGTGACTGGATGTTATAGGAGATCAGGTGACTGGATGTTATAGGGGATCAGGTGACTGGATGTTATAGAGAATCAGGTGACTGGATGTTATAGGAGATCTGGTGACTGGATGTTATAGGGGATCAGGTGACTGGATGTTATAGGAGATCAGGTGACTGGATGTTATAGAGAATCAGGTGACTGGATGTTCTAGGAGATCAGGTGACTGGATGTTATAGAGGATCAGGTGACTGGATGTTATAGGAGATCAGGTGACTGGATGTTATAGGGGATCAGGTGACTGGATGTTATAGGAGATCAGGTGACTGGATGTTATAGGAGATCAGGTGACTGGATGTTATAGAGAATCAGGTGACTGGATGTTATAGAGAATCAGGTGACTGGATGTTATAGGAGATCAGGTGACTGGATGTTATAGGAGATCAGGTGACTGGATGTTATAGGAGATCAGGTGACTGGATGTTATAGAGAATCAGGTGACTGGATGTTATAGGAGATCAGGTGACTGGATGTTATAGGAGATCAGGTGACTGGATGTTATAGAGAATCAGGTGACTGGATGTTATAGGGATCAGGTGACTGGATGTTATAGGAGATCAGGTGACTGGATGTTATAGGGGATCAGGTGACTGGATGTTATAGGAGATCAGGTGACTGGATGTTATAGGAGATCAGGTGACTGGATGTTATAGGAGATCAGGTGACTGGATGTTATAGAGGATCAGGTGACTGGATGTTATAGAGAATCAGGTGACTGGATGTTATAGGAGATCAGGTGACTGGATGTTATAGAGAATCAGGTGACTGGATGTTATAGGGGATCAGGTGACTGGATGTTATAGGAGATCAGGTGACTGGATGTTATAGAGAATCAGGTGACTGGATGTTATAGGAGATCAGGTGACTGGATGTTATAGAGAATCAGGTGACTGGATGTTATAGGAGATCAGGTGACTGGATGTTATAGAGAATCAGGTGACTGGATGTTATAGGAGATCAGGTGACTGGATGTTATAGAGAATCAGGTGACTGGATGTTATAGGAGATCAGGTGACTGGATGTTATAGGAGATCAGGTGACTGGATGTTATAGAGAATCAGGTGACTGGATGTTATAGGAGATCAGGTGACTGGATGTTATAGGAGATCAGGTGACTGGATGTTATAGAGGATCAGGTGACTGGATGTTATAGGGGATCAGGTGACTGGATGTTATAGGAGATCAGGTGACTGGATGTTATAGAGAATCAGGTGACTGGATGTTATAGGAGATCAGGTGACTGGATGTTATAGGGGATCAGGTGACTGGATGTTATAGGAGATCAGGTGACTGGATGTTATAGAGGATCAGGTGACTGGATGTTATAGGGGATCAGGTGACTGGATGTTATAGGAGATCAGGTGACTGGATGTTATAGAGAATCAGGTGACTGGATGTTATAGGGGATCGGGTGACTGGATGTTATGGGAGATCAGGTGACTGGATGTTATAGAGAATCAGGTGACTGGATGTTATAGAGAATCAGGTGACTGGATGTTATAGAGAATCAGGTGACTGGATGTTATAGGAGATCAGGTGACTGGATGTTATAGGGGATCAGGTGACTGGATGTTATAGGAGATCAGGTGACTGGATGTTATAGGAGATCAGGTGACTGGATGTTATAGAGAATCAGGTGACTGGATGTTATAGAGGATCAGGTGACTGGATGTTATAGAGAATCAGGTGACTGGATGTTATAGGAGATCAGGTGACTGGATGTTATAGGAGATCAGGTGACTGGATGTTATAGGAGATCAGGTGACTGGATGTTATAGAGAATCAGGTGACTGGATGTTATAGGAGATCAGGTGACTGGATGTTATAGGAGATCAGGTGACTGGATGTTATAGAGAATCAGGTGACTGGATGTTATAGGGGATCAGGTGACTGGATGTTATAGGAGATCAGGTGACTGGATGTTATAGGGGATCAGGTGACTGGATGTTATAGGAGATCAGGTGACTGGATGTTATAGGAGATCAGGTGACTGGATGTTATAGGAGATCAGGTGACTGGATGTTATAGAGGATCAGGTGACTGGATGTTATAGAGAATCAGGTGACTGGATGTTATAGGAGATCAGGTGACTGGATGTTATAGAGAATCAGGTGACTGGATGTTATAGGGGATCAGGTGACTGGATGTTATAGGAGATCAGGTGACTGGATGTTATAGAGAATCAGGTGACTGGATGTTATAGGAGATCAGGTGACTGGATGTTATAGAGAATCAGGTGACTGGATGTTATAGGAGATCAGGTGACTGGATGTTATAGAGAATCAGGTGACTGGATGTTATAGGAGATCAGGTGACTGGATGTTATAGAGAATCAGGTGACTGGATGTTATAGGAGATCAGGTGACTGGATGTTATAGGAGATCAGGTGACTGGATGTTATAGAGAATCAGGTGACTGGATGTTATAGAGGATCAGGTGACTGGATGTTATAGAGAATCAGGTGACTGGATGTTATAGGAGATCAGGTGACTGGATGTTATAGAGAATCAGGTGACTGGATGTTATAGAGGATCAGGTGACTGGATGTTATAGGAGATCAGGTGACTGGATGTTATAGAGGATCAGGTGACTGGATGTTATAGAGAATCAGGTGACTGGATGTTATAGGAGATCAGGTGACTGGATGTTATAGGGGATCAGGTGACTGGATGTTATAGGAGATCAGGTGACTGGATGTTATAGGAGATCAGGTGACTGGATGTTATAGGAGATCAGGTGACTGGATGTTATAGGGGATCAGGTGACTGGATGTTATAGGGGATCAGGTGACTGGATGTTATAGAGGATCAGGTGACTGGATGTTATAGAGAATCAGGTGACTGGATGTTATAGAGGATCAGGTGACTGGATGTTATAGGAGATCAGGTGACTGGATGTTATAGAGAATCAGGTGACTGGATGTTATAGAGGATCAGGTGACTGGATGTTATAGAGGATCAGGTGACTGGATGTTATAGAGAATCAGGTGACTGGATGTTATAGAGGATCAGGTGACTGGATGTTATAGGAGATCAGGTGACTGGATGTTATAGGAGATCAGGTGACTGGATGTTATAGAGAATCAGGTGACTGGATGTTATAGGAGATCAGGTGACTGGATGTTATAGGAGATCAGGTGACTGGATGTTATAGGGGATCAGGTGACTGGATGTTATAGGAGATCAGGTGACTGGATGTTATAGGAGATCAGGTGACTGGATGTTATAGGAGATCAGGTGACTGGATGTTATAGGAGATCAGGTGACTGGATGTTATAGAGAATCAGGTGACTGGATGTTATAGAGGATCAGGTGACTGGATGTTATAGGAGATCAGGTGACTGGATGTTATAGGAGATCAGGTGACTGGATGTTATAGAGAATCAGGTGACTGGATGTTATAGGAGATCAGGTGACTGGATGTTATAGAGAATCAGGTGACTGGATGTTATAGGGGATCAGGTGACTGGATGTTATAGGAGATCAGGTGACTGGATGTTAAAGAGAATCAGGTGACTGGATGTTATAGAGGATCAGGTGACTGGATGTTATAGGAGATCAGGTGACTGGATGTTATAGAGGATCAGGTGACTGGATGTTATAGGAGATCAGGTGACTGGATGTTATAGAGAATCAGGTGACTGGATGTTATAGGAGATCAGGTGACTGGATGTTATAGGAGATCAGGTGACTGGATGTTATAGGAGATCAGGTGACTGGATGTTATAGAGGATCAGGTGACTGGATGTTATAGGAGATCAGGTGACTGGATGTTATAGGGGATCAGGTGACTGGATGTTATAGGAGATCAGGTGACTGGATGTTATAGAGGATCAGGTGACTGGATGTTATAGAGAATCAGGTGACTGGATGTTATAGAGAATCAGGTGACTGGATGTTATAGAGAATCAGGTGACTGGATGTTATAGGAGATCAGGTGACTGGATGTTATAGGAGATCAGGTGACTGGATGTTATAGGAGATCAGGTGACTGGATGTTATAGAGAATCAGGTGACTGGATGTTATAGGAGATCAGGTGACTGGATGTTATAGGAGATCAGGTGACTGGATGTTATAGAGAATCAGGTGACTGGATGTTATAGGAGATCAGGTGACTGGATGTTATAGGAGATCAGGTGACTGGATGTTATAGAGAATCAGGTGACTGGATGTTATAGGGGATCAGGTGACTGGATGTTATAGGAGATCAGGTGACTGGATGTTATAGAGGATCAGGTGACTGGATGTTATAGAGAATCAGGTGACTGGATGTTATAGAGAATCAGGTGACTGGATGTTATAGAGAATCAGGTGACTGGATGTTATAGGAGATCAGGTGACTGGATGTTATAGGGGATCAGGTGACTGGATGTTATAGGAGATCAGGTGACTGGATGTTATAGGAGATCAGGTGACTGGATGTTATAGAGAATCAGGTGACTGGATGTTATAGAGGATCAGGTGACTGGATGTTATAGAGAATCAGGTGACTGGATGTTATAGGAGATCAGGTGACTGGATGTTATAGGAGATCAGGTGACTGGATGTTATAGGAGATCAGGTGACTGGATGTTATAGAGAATCAGGTGACTGGATGTTATAGGAGATCAGGTGACTGGATGTTATAGGAGATCAGGTGACTGGATGTTATAGAGAATCAGGTGACTGGATGTTATAGGGGATCAGGTGACTGGATGTTATAGGAGATCAGGTGACTGGATGTTATAGGGGATCAGGTGACTGGATGTTATAGGAGATCAGGTGACTGGATGTTATAGGAGATCAGGTGACTGGATGTTATAGGAGATCAGGTGACTGGATGTTATAGAGAATCAGGTGACTGGATGTTATAGGAGATCAGGTGACTGGATGTTATAGAGAATCAGGTGACTGGATGTTATAGAGAATCAGGTGACTGGATGTTATAGAAGATCAGGTGACTGGATGTTATAGAGGATCAGGTGACTGGATGTTATAGAGAATCAGGTGACTGGATGTTATAGAAGATCAGGTGACTGGATGTTATAGAAGATCAGGTGACTGGATGTTATAGAGAATCAGGTGACTGGATGTTATAGGAGATCAGGTGACTGGATGTTATAGAGGATCAGGTGACTGGATGTTATAGAGAATCAGGTGACTGGATGTTATAGGAGATCAGGTGACTGGATGTTATAGGGGATCAGGTGACTGGATGTTATAGGAGATCAGGTGACTGGATGTTATAGGAGATCAGGTGACTGGATGTTATAGGAGATCAGGTGACTGGATGTTATAGGGGATCAGGTGACTGGATGTTATAGAGAATCAGGTGACTGGATGTTATAGAGAATCAGGTGACTGGATGTTATAGAGAATCAGGTGACTGGAATGTTATAGAGGTTCAGGTGACTGGATGTTATAGAGAATCAGGTGACTGGATGTTATAGAGGAATCAGGTGGACTGGATGTTATAGAGGGATCAGGTGACTGGATGTTATAGGAGATCAGGTGACTGGATGTTATAGAGAATCAGGTGACTGGATGTTATAGAGAATCAGGTGACTGGATGTTATAGGGGAGATCAGGTGACTGGATGTTATAGGAGATCAGGTGACTGGATGTTATAGGAGATCAGGTGACTGGATGTTATAGGAGATCAGGTGACTGGATGTTATAGGAGATCAGGTGACTGGATGTTATAGGAGATCAGGTGACTGGATGTTATAGGAGATCAGGTGACTGGATGTTATAGGAGATCAGGTGACTGGATGTTATAGGAGATCAGGTGACTGGATGTTTATAGGAGATCAGGTGACTGGATGTTATAGGAGATCAGGTGACTGGATGTTATAGAGAATCAGGTGACTGGATGTTATAGGAGATCAGGTGACTGGATGTTATAGGAGATCAGGTGACTGGATGTTATAGGGATTCAGGTGACTGGATGTTATAGGAGATCAGGTGACTGGATGTTATAGAGAATCAGGTGACTGATGTTATAGGGGAAAGTTTTTCAGGTGACTGGATGTTATAGAGGATCAGGTGACTGGATGTTATAGGAGATCAGGTGACTGGATGTTATAGAGGATCAGGGTGACTGGATGTTATAGGAGATCAGGTGACTGGATGTTATAGAGAATCAGGTGACTGGATGTTATAGGAGATCAGGTGACTGGATGTTATAGGAGATCAGGTGACTGGATGTTATAGGAGATCAGGTGACTGGATGTTATAGAGGATCAGGTGACTGGATGTTATAGGAGATCAGGTGACTGGATGTTATAGGGGAATCAGGTGACTGGATGTTATAGGAGATCAGGTGACTGGATGTTATAGAGGATCAGGTGACTGGATGTTATAGAGAATCAGGTGACTGGATGTTATAGAGAATCAGGTGACTGGATGTTATAGAGAATCAGGTGACTGGATGTTATAGGAGATCAGGTGACTGGATGTTATAGGAGATCAGGTGACTGGATGTTATAGGAGATCAGGTGACTGGATGTTATAGAGAATCAGGTGACTGGATGTTATAGGAGATCAGGTGACTGGATGTTATAGGAGATCAGGTGACTGGATGTTATAGAGAATCAGGTGACTGGATGTTATAGGAGATCAGGTGACTGGATGTTATAGGAGATCAGGTGACTGGATGTTATAGGAGATCAGGTGACTGGATGTTATAGGAGATCAGGTGACTGGATGTTATAGAGAATCAGGTGACTGGATGTTATAGGAGATCAGGTGACTGGATGTTATAGGAGATCAGGTGACTGGATGTTATAGAGAATCAGGTGACTGGATGTTATAGGGGATCAGGTGACTGGATGTTATAGGAGATCAGGTGACTGGATGTTATAGGGGATCAGGTGACTGGATGTTATAGGAGATCAGGTGACTGGATGTTATAGGAGATCAGGTGACTGGATGTTATAGGAGATCAGGTGACTGGATGTTATAGAGGATCAGGTGACTGGATGTTATAGAGAATCAGGTGACTGGATGTTATAGGAGATCAGGTGACTGGATGTTATAGAGAATCAGGTGACTGGATGTTATAGGGGATCAGGTGACTGGATGTTATAGAGAATCAGGTGACTGGATGTTATAGGGGATCAGGTGACTGGATGTTATAGGAGATCAGGTGACTGGATGTTATAGAGAATCAGGTGACTGGATGTTATAGGAGATCAGGTGACTGGATGTTATAGAGAATCAGGTGACTGGATGTTATAGGAGATCAGGTGACTGGATGTTATAGAGAATCAGGTGACTGGATGTTATAGGAGATCAGGTGACTGGATGTTATAGGAGATCAGGTGACTGGATGTTATAGAGAATCAGGTGACTGGATGTTATAGAGGATCAGGTGACTGGATGTTATAGGAGATCAGGTGACTGGATGTTATAGAGAATCAGGTGACTGGATGTTATAGAGGATCAGGTGACTGGATGTTATAGGAGATCAGGTGACTGGATGTTATAGGAGATCAGGTGACTGGATGTTATAGAGAATCAGGTGACTGGATGTTATAGAGGATCAGGTGACTGGATGTTATAGGAGATCAGGTGACTGGATGTTATAGGAGATCAGGTGACTGGATGTTATAGAGGATCAGGTGACTGGATGTTATAGGAGATCAGGTGACTGGATGTTATAGAGAATCAGGTGACTGGATGTTATAGGAGATCAGGTGACTGGATGTTATAGGGGATCAGGTGACTGGATGTTATAGGAGATCAGGTGACTGGATGTTATAGGAGATCAGGTGACTGGATGTTATAGGAGATCAGGTGACTGGATGTTATAGGGGATCAGGTGACTGGATGTTATAGGGGATCAGGTGACTGGATGTTATAGAGGATCAGGTGACTGCATGTTATAGAGAATCAGGTGACTGGATGTTATAGAGGATCAGGTGACTGGATGTTATAGAGAATCAGGTGACTGGATGTTATAGGGGATCAGGTGACTGGATGTTATAGAGGATCAGGTGACTGGATGTTATAGAGAATCAGGTGACTGGATGTTATAGAGGATCAGGTGACTGGATGTTATAGGAGATCAGGTGACTGGATGTTATAGGAGATCAGGTGACTGGATGTTATAGAGAATCAGGTGACTGGATGTTATAGGAGATCAGGTGACTGGATGTTATAGGAGATCAGGTGACTGGATGTTATAGAGAATCAGGTGACTGGATGTTATAGGGGATCAGGTGACTGGATGTTATAGGAGATCAGGTGACTGGATGTTATAGAGAATCAGGTGACTGGATGTTATAGGGGATCAGGTGACTGGATGTTATAGGGGATCAGGTGACTGGACACCACACTAACTTTCTGAGATTGTTCTAATGGTGAAGTTGCTAATTAGTGCAGAACTGATTATTTCCTGTCCATTTGCTCTCTGTAATTAATGCACACTGAACTGTTATTGGATTCTTTCTGACCTTTTTAATGACGTTTTCTGATATTCAATCCGATTTAAGCCAAGCCGCTGAAAGCAATCAGTAATCAGTGACTATCATCATCATCGTAATTCATCTATAACGCATCATAATGGACTTTCTGTCCTTCTTGGAGTTTCAAAAGACTGATAATGCTAATGTAGAATTTAATAGCAGAATTAAAGAGTGACTAAGAAGCAAAAGTGTTGAACAAACCCGGGATATTTGATATATTAAATTAGGGCTGGGTGATCTGGCAAAATGTCTCATCACGATTTTTTTTCCCATATTGGTCGATCTCGATTTTTTTCTATCTATCTTTTCTTTATAAATAAACACAGCTTTATAAATAAACATCATAATAAGTACTGTTGCAATAATTAGGATTAAGGGTGTATCATCTTAATTATTAGTATAATAATTAGGCTATCATCTTAATTAAGAGGTGGCTTTGACTATGTTTGCAGCATTGTCAGTTGTTATGTAGACCTGACGATCCTCTGTAAGACCCCAGAACACCAAATCATCTTTCAGCCCCTGGCTTATTATGTCACCAGTATGATCCTCTGGGAAATATAGTGTTTGTAAACACCTGCCCTGTAAAGCCCACATATCATCTATTTAATGAACAGTGAGACTTAAATAGGGCTGAGATGTCCAACTGGACCAAATGTCTGTAGTTGTAGCAAAACAGGTTACATTCTGGAGCTCACGTTCAAGTTTTGCCCGACATGTATCATATAGGTGAGGCAGTGCAGTGTGGGAGAAGTACTTTCTGCCAGGGAGTTCATATCTGCTGTCCAACACTTTGATTAAATTTTCGAACCCGTCCTTTTCCACAGTGTTTATTGGCATCATGTCTTTTGCTATGCAATATGTAACAGCGCTTGTTATATTTTTCGGCCGTTTTGAATGTTTATCATAAGGTGTGATGGCAGCAAACGGCGACACTATTGACTGCTGGTGTTGTGAAGCACTGCTAGCGCTAGCAAAGCTAACGTTAGCACTCGCACTGTTAGACGGAAACGAGGAGGTAGCGTTAGCTGCAGTAGAGACAGCACGGTTTTTCATGCTCTCTTTGTGTTCATAAAGGTGGTATCTTTTGAGGTGATTAAACAGGTTGGTTGTATTACCTGTCCTTGTTAACACTGACCATTGGCATATTTTACAGACTGGTTTGATCTGCTCCGCGTCCGTTTTCAAATAACCAAACCATTTCCATACTACTGAAGTAGCCTGGGAAGTTTTATTAACAATGCCGCTGCCTTGAGAGGGTAAAACGAGTTCGCTCCCATGTTCATCATCACTTCGAATGTCCCCAGCCTCACTCATCTTGTTCTCCTTTTAGTCCTTTTTAGTGCAGCGAACTGGCTGGCTAACGCTGCCTCCTCTCACGCTGTCTCAACAAGTGGGCGGTAACTCTAAACACACAGCAGTGCTCAGCCTTCCCTGTTTCTGCTGCGGGTTCTGGCTGCTAGACCTGTCCATTGTCCTGTGTATTGAATAAAAAATGCCCTCAGCTTATTGTCGAGATCGACCTGAATGAGAATCGTGATCCATCTTTAAATTCAATCTTTTGCAAAGCCCTATATTAAATGATTAATGTATTCCTGATGGAGCTCAGACAGTCTCAGCAGATCTTCAGCTTCATACAGAGGATGGCTCACAGTTTGGGGAAACAATTTCATTTACATTTCTAGCATTTGGCTGACTATCCCTTATCCAGATCCACTCACATTCATCCCATTTTTATACAACGGAGCAGTTTAGGGTTAAGGGCCATGCTCAGGGGCCCAGCAGTGACCTGTCATGGACCTGGGATTTGAACTCACAATCTTCTGAGCGGTAGACCAACAGCTTGGCCACTAAACTACGACATCCCTCATTTCACATAGTTTCAAGTAAAAGCTACTAAAAAAATTCCCAAAGTGAGTGCATTAGAGTTTTAAATGAGAGTGAAATAAATTGTTTGTTGTTTATATTCTATTTCCTTAAATCATCTACAAACATCACTGAAATCAGGATCAGATACAGATTCATTCAGTTCAATTCACTGGATAAACGACTGGGTCGAGTCTGTGCAGGATCTCGGTCAGTGTGAGTTTAGTGTTGTTGAAACTAACCTGCTGATGAACACACAGAGGTCCAAAATCCTCACAGCTTCTCAGAGGGTCAGAGGTCACTGCGGTCACAGCGGCCTACAGGAACAGACATTGGTCATTTACAGATACATTTACACACCGAGCAAAACAGATAATAATAATGATAATAATAATAATAATAATAATAATAATGTTTCTTCTTATTATTATTATTATTTGTGTTCACTTTATATAGCACTTTCTAAACCCAAAGTATGTACGACAAAGTAACATAAAAAGTTACAAAAAAAATATAGACAAAAAGAAGTGATATTGAATGAATATAAAGGTTTCAGCTGAATTCTGAAGGAAGTCGCAGAAGTTCAGTCAGTACGATGTTTTTGTTTTTTATTATTATTATTAAATCCTGTGTAAGTCCATGTGCTGATAAAAACTCCTCTCTTTCAGTCCTTATTTCATTCTTCAGTTCTTTTTCTTTCTTAGTCAAGGTCTTTCATTCCTTCTTTCTTTCATTATAATTTTTTCCCTCCTTTCTTATTTCTTTTTTCTAGTTCATGGTTCACTTTTTTCCTGAACTCCATTATTCTTTATTATATTTTCTAAACTTTCTTTTATTTTTAACCTTTGTCATTTTTCTCACACCCCTGCACGGTGTCAGAGAATTTCAGAACACAAGGACAGACAGAGTGGAAAAGTTAGGTATAATGTGTGAATGGAACTCTTCCCTCTGATTGGACGAGGCATGGGTCACTCAGGATCGACAGGAAGTCCAGCAGTATCTGCAGCAGTAGAAAGTGGATTGGTGTGTGTATGAACACAGCTCTGCTCTTATAGCGCTCCTTACATCCTTTAATCTGGAATAGTTTGGTCTTCCAGAACATTCCTGGTGTGTTTTTAGAGATAAACTAATCTTTACTCCATGATACACTATCAGTATATCCAACATCACACTGACCATATGAACGTCCTTCCTCACAGTAGAGCTGAATGAACTCCAGTTTCTTATAAAGGTAAATATATATGTTTGTTATTTTCTTTAAAATATTAGTAATTTAGTTTTTAGTTGTTGTTGCACTGTCGAAAAATAATGGTTTAAAGTGAAGGCAGAACTCCACATATGTACAGGAAATAAATACATCCTGTATATCCTGAGTGGACCGATGTCTCGTCCAATCAGAGGGAAGAATTCCATTCACACACTGTACCTTTGTCTGAATCCTCCTCGTGTTTCCGGATGTTATTGTGTCCTGCACTCCTTGGACACCGTGGCCCTGAGAGGCAAATGTCAAACTACAAAACTTCAGATATTTATTCTTAAAAAGGAATTATTTGATTATTATTATTTGGATTTTAAGCATATTTACATCTACATTTATTTACATGAATCTGCCGTGTTTCTGGTAGAATCGTACATTTGAATGTTTTTAGGACGTAAGAAAACTCCAGAGTTCTGAACGTAGCAACGTCATAATTTAATAATTTAATAAACTTTCTGTGAAATAAAATTCACTTTTAAATAACTAAACTAATACAACTCTAGAATCAGCGTTAGTTTGTGTCACACTGGATCCTGAGCTGGATTTAATGGTCCTACAGGTGGAGGGATAATCCTACAGGAAGTTCTTTTTTCAGCAGAAGTTTGTGTTTGGAAAGTTCCACACGTAGACGTTAAATAATCCCGTGAGCTGCTGGAGGAGGAGGAAACGTCATCGGCACCTCGGGTACAAAAACCTCCTGGTCACGTGGGAGAAGGAAGACCAGTTTAAGTAGTAACACCTACACTCCAGAGCCGGTCTTTCTGACTCCAGATCACAGATCAAATTTCATTTATCATTATCATTAATTTCATTATGCTGTTGTTTAATACAGAAATAAATAAGGGATCAAATTTAAATGTATTAATAATAATAATAATAATAATAATAATAATACATTAAGAAATAATAATTAGTCCGTAAATGATTATTATATTAATAAAAAATAATTCACAATAAATAAATGTTTTCAGCATTAAAGCCCGGTGAGGCTACAGAGCTGTGTAATGAAAATAAAATTGAATTCAAATGAAATGTAAACAAACAGGGAGATGATGATGATGATGATGATGATGATTGAACGTTATTGAACATTTTGTCATTACATTACTGTCATTTTAGAGAATATTTAGAAAAACACGCTCGTTTTATAACAATAAAAACGAATCACTTATTAAAAAATTATTTAAGAATTCAGTAGAAGTATTATTACTATTTACATTTTCTTGTAAGTAAATTATTAATAATCATTAATGGTGGTTTTTATCATGTCTCTGTTGATGACCTTTGACCTTTGATATTTCTCTGATGTCTCCAAGTGCTTCAAAAAATCTTTTATTTTACTTTTTAATTAAAATTAATTTCACAAGACGTTCGTACAAAAGAGGTAAGAACCCTACTCACGAGAGTGCAGGCGAGCCGCAGCAGAGCGCCAGGGTGCTTCATCATCACCGAGTTCACACCAAGATCTCACCGAGCGATCCGAACAAACTCTATAACATCTTTATCAAAATATATTCTATTAAATGAATTCAAATGAAAAGAGTGCACTTCTTTTTCCAGGAAGCTCTCCAAGAAGACCAAGTTCACCTTCTGCTTTGCTAAATGAGAGTGAGTAGATATAGTGTGTGTGTGTGTGTGTGTGTGTGTGTGTGTGTGTGTGTGTGTGTGTGTGTGTGTGTGTGGGTGGGTGAGTGGGTGTATCCTTGCTACTTTATGTGAAGATGAGAATAAGGTCAGATGTTCCAGAAAGTTCTGTAGAGGCGGCACCGCACACACACACACACACACACACTTCTGAGTGATGTGAAGTGTTGCCTCAGTGTGGAATGTGACGAAGTGACCAGAGTGTGTGTGTTACAGTAAAGAGTGTGAGGTCAGGACTCTATTTTCACTTTTTTCCTTTCTTTCATAGAGAAACAAACAGATTCAGTTCATGAGAGGAAAAAGATAAACTCTACCCTGGCCTGTTAGCATAAGTATGTGCACCCCTGGACCGATAGCTACTGCAGTGTTTGTGTGTTTTAGAGTTTAGAGACTCAGCCTCTGAGTCTCTGAGTGAGAGGATTTCCTGACCACAGCCCTCTTTAGGTGTGTCCACAGGTTATACATTTAGATCTGCCCTCTGACTGGACCGGTTTGTGCTTTGGGTCGTTCTGGAGCTAGAAGCTGAAACGTTTCTTCTTCCTCTTCAGCTGTCTAACAGAAACCTGCAGCTTTTCTGTTCAATAGATTGGGATTTGGAGATATCCATGATTTCCTCCATCTGGACCAGACACCCGGCACCAGCAGGTCTCTCAGCAGCCTCCTGCTAGGTTCTTGTCCAGTTCTTGGTGAGGTCACTGTGCTGCTCCACTTCCTCTGTGTGTTGATGATGGACTTTACACTCTTCTGTGCTACATGTCAGATATCACACACGCTTCGTAAGATCTTCAGCTTCAGCGGTCGGATGGAGCCGAGAAGACGTGAAGGAACCGGAAGAGCTGATCTTTATCTGGGGTTCATCAGAAT